>NC_090655.1:98251147-98551147 GCF_040937935.1 Hyperolius riggenbachi | reverse complement strand
CAACCTTAAACCTGAAGCTTAATGGATAAGCTGACTGTATCATGATATCCTACCTACAAAATCTTACTCGTAAGTTGATTATATAAGCATTATACAGTGTATGTATGAATAGCCTAGATAAGTTATTTTGGAGAAATGTCATCAGTCAACACATCAATACAGGATCACAGCTGAGGCATAGCATTGTTTTACGGGAGGTTTCATGTTTACATACTGTTGTTTGACTTGCATGATCTTAGTTGCACAGTCATTAAAACACAAATTACGTTTAACAAGAAAACTAAATCAACATAAAGTATAGTCATAAACTTAACAATTTTTAGTTTTTCGTTGAAAATGGCATCACCCAAAGTAAGACTGAGTATTTTTACAGTTTTCTGGTTCTTAGTTTGAATGGGGTCATCAAGCAGGATGGACAGACAGTATGCAGACAGGAAGTTTTGCATCTGATTCAGACTAAGAAAGGTGTAGAGTTTTTCAAGCTGTTGCTGCCTACTAACTTTCACAATACTGGCCAGTGCATGGAGTGGCTGAGCTCTGGCTCATAAGAAAACACCATCCAACTATTGTTCTCTAGGTGCCCTGGCCAGCAACATCACTGTTTTTAAATTCTGAAGCCATGAACTACTGGCATCAGAAGTCTGGAGGTTTTGAAGATGTGACCGTTCAGACGCTGAACTAAATAATCATTTAGAACTTTGTAAACAGAAAATCTCAGCTGTGTGGCATGACTAAGGACATATGGTATGAAGTGGCAGCTATAGCTGCTGGAACAGCTAACCTTGCATTTGTATACCTTATCAATTTTAAAGGGATCTTAACCTCTTGCCGACCACGTCACGCCAAGGGGCGTGGATGCGGCGGCAGGTCCTTGGGGCCTGTTTCGCAGCTCTGCTCCACCTTCAGCCTTCCAGCGGCGATCGCCGCTAGGACTCTGTTAGACGTCGAAACCACTGTCTAATTAGCTTGTACAGCACTTTGATCCATGGCCGTGATGTACTGGGCACGGCCGTGTGGGCTGGGAGACAGGATAGTGATCGGTTGTCATAGGCTGAAGCCTATGGCAGCTGATCACGCTGATTGGCTGGCTCTGGTACGGAGGGAGGGATGGGTAAAAAATAATTTAAAAAATGACACATTTGATTAGAAAAATAAACATATAAATATTGATATAAAAAATAAACATTGGAGGAGCGATCAGATCCCACCAGCAGAAATCTCTGTTGGTGGGGAGAAAAAGGGGAGGGGAATCACTTGTGTGCAGCGGCCCTTTTTAAGAGAAAAAACCTGGTCTTTAACACTGCGGTCCTCATTAAAGTGAGAGGAATATGGAATCTTTATTCTGGAATAAACAATGTTCCCTTTAAGAGTTATTATACATGAACTTTGGCTTAGTTGTATGCCTGCTGAATTAGTTATTATGTTTTTTAACTGCTTTTGTACCAGCAGCCACTGGCCCCTTAAGGACTGAGCGCGCCCAGACTGGTGCTGCTGCTCTCTAAGGCTGCTCCAGACATTACATCTCATTTCTGCTACTTCAAACCTCTTAATGGAAAGACTGGACCGAAATTTCAATGGATTCTAATGTATCACTTCTCCAGCAACACCTATAACCTTTCAGAACACCTGGATTACTTGGGATGGCAAAGATTTAAGCTGGATTGGATCTTCCTTGGTATCACACACTGCTGGACACTGCACACCTTCCTTGGAATTGACCTGAGACCTTAAAGACTTTCTGCCTCTTCGTGCCCGCCGTCTCCCATCCTGTGAGTAACTTTCATCGATTATCTACAGCATCTATGCTCAATAGACTATATTTTTCTACATATATTATATCTTCAAACTCCTAAACAAAGGACTGTGTTTTCAAATCCATGCTGTCCATCCATACATCTCTGTGTAAGGACAATTCAGTCTATACAGGCCCTTTGATCTCTGCAGGATACCAGCCACAGCCGTGAAAGTTCACACCTTGACTTTAAATAGGGCCTTTCTTAGCAGGAGCCCTGAGCTGTCTCTTGTCCATCCTAATGTGTAAACATCAATATTCAGCACAGACACTTCTAGCTGTATACCAACCCAGAAATATATATCCAATTGACAAATCAACAATAATTCTACTTAAGTCTGTTGGAATCTACAGAAAGACAAAGAGAGGATCCAGGGGACGTGGGAAAAGACGTTATTCACTGCAGAACCAAAATAACTCTGTGACAAAATCTACAGAGTACACCCAGCCAACAACCTTAATAGCTCCAGCACAATCCAGCAGAGATGACAGCCACACATCTGGAGACTGTTCCCTCCTGGAGTCCTCAATCTCAGACCTCAGCTCCCAGGGTAGCCCCATCAAGGCTGTCCTCTGCAACATCAGATCAATAAACAACAAAACCGCAATCATACATGATCTAATAGTCTTCTGATCTGGCCTGCCTGACTGAAACCTGGCTTTCTGAACCTGTTGGCCCCACCCTGGAAGCAGCTGTGCCAACAAACTATTCCGTGATATACTGCAACAGGAAAGAACGCAGGGGAGGAGGGGTTGCACTTTGCTTTAGATCAGCTTTGAAAATCAGACTACTTACTGTAGGTCCTACCAACTCGTTTGAATGCTTGGGGGTGCAACTTTCAGCTGAGGAAAACATTAACATATTGCTGATCTACCGCCCACCAGAAAAATACTCAGACTTCCTTGAGGAACTTGTAGACCTCCTATGCAACCTAACACTGGAACACCCCAGATGGATTGTTCTTGGAGATTTCAATACATGGGTGGACGACTCCTCCTCACAATTTGGAAAAGAGCTACCTCGTGCCTTACATGAACTGGGCTTCCTCCAATCAATCAGCTCTGCTACTCACAGGAAAGGTCACACTCTGGACCTTATATTCCATACTGGGCTGTCAATAGCCAATGTGGAAATTAATCCTGTTGCCTGGTCAGACCATCACACTATCCACTTCTCCCTCTCAATACCAGCCGTCAAACACCAGGTCAAGAATCAAATAAAATATCGCCGCTTAAAAGGGCTAACACCTCAACATATCCGAGATAACCTTAGCTTTGATGAATTGACTGACTCCAGCTTGGACCCTGATACTCTGGTGTTTAAATACAACAAATGTGTGTCCTCCACCTTTGAGACCATTGCTCCTCTGCGCACCAAATATCTTACTCCACACCATCATGCACAGTGGTTTGATAACGCTATAAAAGAGCTGAAAAGACAAGGCCGAAAACTTGAGAGGCTGTGGCGCAAATCTCAGTCCCCAGAAGACAAACATGCCTTAATCTTCCACTTGAAGAGCTACCAAAAGGTAATCACGGGAAAAAAAATCATCCTTTCTATCACAAGAGATTGCAAATGCAGTTAACAAACCAGCCCAACTGTTCCGCACAGTGGAAAAACTCTGCAACCCAGCATGTCAAAAACTTAATATCGAGTCTTCAAAGGACCTCTGTGACCAATTTGCCCATTTCTTCACAGACAAAGTCTCCGCTATAAGGTCCGCCATCCAACTTACAGCATCTGAGCCTAATATAGCGCCGAAGACCATTAGCAGAGACAACGTAACACCTTGGTCAAACTTCAAAGAAATTGATGAAGAAGTCACATCAAGCATCCTCCTTTACGTCCGCCTAACTACCTGTGACCTGGATCCTGGCCCAACACAGTTCATGTTGAACTGCCCCGACCTGTTCGTACCGGTATTCCTCAAAATTGTTAACTGTTCCTTACAATCGGGGATATTTCCTGCTTTACTGAAGGAAGCAATCATCAGGCCTCTCCTCAAAAAACCCTCCCTGGACCCAGATGCAATGACCAGCTACAGACCTGTCTCTAACCTCCCCTTTCTGGGAAAGCTAATTGAAAAAGCTGTATACCTCCAGCTAGAAACCAGAATCCTACAAAATAACAGTTATGACCCATTCCAGTCTGGCTTCAGGAAACACCACAGCACTGAAACTGCCCTCATCCAAATATGCAACCACCTGCTCATGGCAAGAAACAGAGGAGAGTGCTTGATCCTCATACTGCTAGACCTTTCTGCAGCCTTTGACACAGTTGACCATGACATCTTGATAAACAGGCTTCAGGAATACTGCGGCATTGATGGCATAGTACTTCAGTGGTTCCAATCCTTTTTGAGTGGCAGAACCCACAAAGTGTCTATGGGGCCCTTCCTGTCCACCCCTGTAACACTTAAGTATGGGGTGCCCCAGGGCTCAATCCTCTCTCCCCTGCTTTTCACAATTTACATGCTACCGTTGGGAAAACTAATCCAAAAACATGGCCTGACATACCACTGCTATGCAGACGACACCCAACTATATCTTTCCTTCAAGCCTGGTGTGACAGACCCAACTCTAACCATAAACGCCTGCTTACGTGAACTACAGCAATGGATGAATGACAACTGGCTGAAACTAAATGCAGACAAAACTGAAGTCCTTCTGATTGGAGGGCAGAGCATGATAACAAAACAACTTACCGTATTTTTCGGACTATAAGACGCTCCGGACCATAAGACGCACCTATGTTTAGGGGGCAAAAACCAGGAAAAAAAATATTCTAAACCTGGTGCATCTATGGTGTAGGGGCGTCTTGCGGAGCTTCCTCCCCCAAGCTATATCTATCTACTAAGCTACACTGCCAGGCTACACAAACCCTTAAGGCCCCCCCAAGTACACTAACACACCCTGTCACCACCAATTACACTAATATCCACTTACTACACAAACCACTGCTGCCCCCAAGTACATTAACCGACCCTGTCACCGCCAATTAAACTAATCCCCACTAACTACTGTTGCCCACCAAGTACTCTAAGCTACCCTGGCACCTTCAGTTTACCTTGTCCCAGAGACAACTGCAGAGTGCAGCCTTCAACCAAACCAGCTAGGTGACCTCTGCGGTGGTACATGGTATACATGTGCTGCAACAATTAAACATTAGCAGCAGCCTCACCACATTCTTGATGAGCTCCTCCGATGCTCGGCCTCCAGTCCGTCTGCTCTCTTGGTTTCCACTCCCTGGCTTCCTCCATACCCAGGGACAGCGAGATGCACACAGGGCAGAAGCGCTGGACTTGGATCTCCGGGTAGAGCAGCATCGGATTTTGCTTGTTGACACCCCGGGCTTCCTTCATTACATCCCACACACATGTGGACAACAGCCCAGCACGACGCAAAACAGAGGAAATCTGCTTTCTCCTTCATGCAGTGCACTTCCTGCACAATAGCCCAGCCGGAAGTAGCAGCACGATCGGGACAGGAATTGGATCCCTAAGTGGAACAGCACGGGATTTCTGCCCACTGACACCCCTGGCTTCCTCCATCCGCACTCTCCTCAATAGCCCGGCCAGAAGCAGCAGCGAGATCGGGGCAGAAGCAGTGGACCTCGATTCCCGGATGGAACAACATTTCCACTCGCTGACACCCCCGGCTTCCTCCATCCGCACTCTCCTCAATAGCCCGGCCAGAAGCAGCAGCGAGATCGGGGCAGAAGCAATGGACCTCGATTCCCGGATGGAACAACATTTCCGCTCGCTGACACCCGAGGCTTCCTTCATCCGCATTTCCTCTGCCCGAAGCAGCAACAAGATCGGGTGGACACAGACGGGCACAAGCGCTGAATGCAACACCGAGGACTCTGCTACCTCCATCCCATGCCGCGAACTTCCTCCATGGACAACGCAGCCCAAAGTGAAACTCATTCAAGCTCGCTCTCTTGGTTTCCGCCCCCGGCTTCCTCGCTGTATCAGGTACACACAATTCTGAGGACTCAGAGTGTCGGCTGCAGTAGAAGGAGGACTGGAACGCACCATCTGTGTTAGGTGTGATCTTCTACTGCGCTCTGCCGTAGCATTGGCACATACCTTATTCTTACATTCGGACCATAAGACGCACTGACTTTTCTCCCCCTTTTTGAGGGGAGAAAAAGTGCGTCTTATAGTCCGAAAAATACGGTAACTTGCAGTCTTCACCACTGGGAATAGGAGGCACGGATCTACGCAGCTCTGATCATGTGCGTAGCCTGGGAGTTCTAATTGATGGGGATTTAAACTTCAGAACTCAAATCTCTGCTGTGGTGAAATCATCCTATTTTCACCTGAAGAACATTGCAAAAATCAAGCACCTCATACCCCCAGAAGATCTGCCAACCTTAGTCCACACCTTCATCACATCCCGACTGGACTACTGCAATGCTCTCTACACTGGCCTTCCAAAAAAGGCCTTGTACCGCCTACAGCTGATACAGAATACTGCTGCCAGACTGCTAACCAACCAACCCCGTCACTGCCACATAACGCCAGTCCTGCATTCCCTTCACTGGCTAGCTATAGAATGGAGGGTCCTATTCAAGTCGGCCTACTGACATTTAAATCCCTGAATAATCTAGGCCCTGGATACATGAAAGATATGTTACAGCTGCGTAGCAATCCCCGCATTCTCAGATCCACAGGTTCTAATAATCTAGTCATACCCAGAGTCCACTTAGAAACTTTTGGTCCCAGAGCCTTCTGTCATGCTGCCCCTACGTTTTGGAACTCCTTACCTCAACAGATCAGGACAGCCCCATCCCTGGACGTGTTTAAATCCAGACTGAAAACCCACCTGTTCAGTCTGGCATTTGCAGAAATATAACTTTTGTTGTGTGAATACTTCATCCTACTAATTACTGAATCTGAGAGAGCCTAAGCGCTTTGAGTCCTATGGGAGAAAAGCGCTATAGAAATGTTATTGTATTGTATTGTATTATTATTGTAAGGACCATAGACTGCTGGCACCACAAAATGGCGTAAAACGATGCTTGTGACGATTCGCCACTCTCGCCAGTCACGCACTCTCCCATCGCTGCAGGTACCTTTCTCTACAGTCTCCATGATGGCAGAGCTCTGTGCGCCGGTCAGGAGCTGCTTTCATTGGCTCCTGACCCTGTCCATCAATGTAAAGCAATGGGACTAGCTTACAGTGATGACAGGGACAGGAGCCAATGAAATCAGCTCCTGACTGGCTCACAGAGCTCTGCCGTCATACTGACATCAGGGTGAGTGGCTTGCAGCAGGGGCAGATCGGAGTAATTTGCGGGACCAGCGCAATCGTGCTATAACGATTGTTGAAATCTACATCCAGTCAGAGCCGCATAGCCACCAGCAGGACGTAGATTTCAACCGCGCTGGTCCGGAAGTGGTTAAGCTGGAAAATATGTTTTTAAGATAGATTTTTCAGAACCCTCATAGCATATATGAGATCAAGAACATAAGCACACCAACTTGTATTGATGAATGCCATCATCAACTTTAATATACTGCAGGCAGATGCAATGTACAGTGCCAGTTGCATTTTAATACTGAGGTGTACAGTTACATTTCCAAGAAACACAAATGCAGAGCTTTCAAGAAAGCTGCATTAAACAGGATGTTCTGCTAATTCTAGGGGGCTTCTTGCACCTTGTGACCTTGTGTGTCTTGTGACCAGTTACATTTTGCAGAGCGAAACACAACACTATTTTTAACAGATGCTGCAATGCTAGAGCATCCCTACAGAGTCTGCAAATGTGTGTACAAAATGATTTCCAGAATCCCCACACTACATGTATTTCACACCCCAAACTGGTTCTCGGAGCTAAATTAGAGTAGACAAGCAGATTGGTTAGGGACCAACAGCTCCTCTTCTCTGCTTGTGGGCCCCATAGCAGCTGTTATAGTATTACTGTGCCCCTATTAGTGATACTTTTGCACTGACAATGGGAGCAAAAATAATATAAATGTAATGTAGAATCATTAATAGCCTTTTTGTTCAGTACATGTGAAATATCTGTTTTAGTCCCCCATATACATCATGTTCAAATTTAATTTAAATGTGTCAAAAAGTTGATCTGTCAATGGACTGTCAATGGACTGACCAGACTGCTACAAAAAATATATTTATCAGTATATGTGTGTATTTTGTCAGTATGTCATAATAGGACTGGCCTCAAATCTTACATAAAAACAATGTAATCTTACAGACATGACTTCCTGAACTCCATAAAGACACCTACAAGACACTTGTAACATACTGTTCCTAAATGTCCCAGTTCATCCCAGCAGATAAAATAATCATGACAAACGACACAGATTAGTCCGGCCAGGTGGCTGGCATTTTTGCGAGCAACAGAATACTTTTACTGTGCCACTATGTATTATGCTTTGCCCTGCCAAAACACAGAATCTATGGTACTGGTATCATTCAGTTACACACAATCTCGGGTTCTCTGACATTCATTCATTGTCTGCTTCTGTCTACACAAAACAAGTCTTTTTTTCTGTGCAAGCTTACCATTTATGTGTAATATGAGGGACTAACTAAAGTACCGTATCCATTAAAAGTGTATTCACTCCGTTTCAGCACCTGAAACTGATACTTCATCCTAGGGTGAACATTTGCTAATTTGGTTACATTCAGACTCCTAGTATCTCCCAGAACCAGCAAAATAGGAATTTCCTACAGTATTTTTGGGTCTCTTCCCACTCCTGTAAGGCCACAGCAAAGAGGTCACCTTCTAAAAGCTGGACTCCCAATTTCACTTCTCTCATTTAACGTGAATCCATTAATGGAACATGTCACTATAATTTGGCTTTTTAGTAACTAGTAACTGCAACAGTTACTTTCAGAGTGGAATCTAAGCATAGACAGAGCTCTGGCAACTGGAGTTTGACATCTGGGATCTATGGTCTTCATCCGACTTCTGTCCCCCTGGTACTAGGTACGCACCATGCAATGTTCTGTCAGAACTATAAATGATGTCTGATCTTCTCCAGATAATAATGTCTGATCTGCTCCTGATCAATAATGGGATTGATTTTGGGCAGAAGTGATCTGAAAATCTATCCAGTTATTGATTGGGAGCAGATCGGGCATGTAGCATAACTGTTGATAGAGGTTGCTGAAATTGCAGACAATAGGGAGTAAAGGACACTGCAACATTCATTGTGATGAAGACTGAACGCTATTGGCATACTGTAACATCGCTCTTCTATCTTCCAGGTGCAGCTGAAAAGTGAAGAATCAAAAACATTTGCAATGAAGATCCTGAAGAAGCGACATATAGTTGATACAAGGCAGCAGGAGCACATCCGATCTGAGAAGCAGATAATGCAGAGCGCACACTCAGACTTTATTGTAAGGTTAGTGTGAAAGTTTGCAGTGATCAGAGAACTGGCAATCAGGCTTGTGTACAGGACGGGTTTGTCAGCCGCACATAGGGTTGCATTGTCGCGTGCGCGCGCGCACAGACAGGACCTTTATGCGGGGAGGAGGCGCGTCAGCTGACCAGCTGGACGGCTGACGTCAGCGGAGACGTTCGCCGCTCCTCATTGGCTCAGAGGAGTGGGCGTGCCAATTGGGTCTCCTCTGCTTCTTAACCTGCTGAGCGGTCTGGACGAGCTCAGCTCGTCCAGTACCGCCGGAGCCTGCCGCTCAGGCCCTGCTGGGCCGATTTGGCTCAAATAAAAAGCAGCACACGCAGCCGGCACTTTGCCAGCCGCGTGTGCTGCCTGATTGCCACTGCAGTGCGGCGATCCGCCGCATGCAGCGGCGAAAGAGGGTCCCCCCAGCCGCCTGAGCCCAGCGTAGCCGGAACAAAAAGTTCCGGCCAGCGCTAAGGGCTGGATCGGAGGCGGCTGACGTCAGGACGTCGGCTGACGTCCATGACGTCACTCAGCTCGTCGCCATGGCGACGAGGTAAGCGAAACACGGAAGGCCGCTCATTGCGGCCTTCCGTGTTACTTCTGGCCGCCGGAGGCGATCAGAAGAACGCCTCCGGAGCGCCCTCTAGTGGGCTTTCATGCAGCCAACTTTCAGTTGGCTGCATGAAAGTTTTTTTTTTATTAAAAAAAAACCCTCCCACAGCCTCCCTGGCGATCTTAATAGAACGCCAGGCAGGTTAAGCCTCTCGGCTTCACTCGCAAACTGTCTGCTGTTGCGAATACTACGTGTTAGCGCTCAGACCTTAGGTAGATCCGGTGTGCTTTGATCCGGGAGGAAACCGGGGATTTCACACTAGGTAGGAATATTATTGTTTATATTACTCTTTATTGATACCTGTGTATGACTCTGGCTTGCTTCTGATCTCTCTCATTTACTGACTCTGTACTTCTGCCCATCTGATCCTGTTGCCGACTTTGCCTGTATAACCACCTTCCTATTGCTATCTGATTCTGTACCGTTACTACCTGTCTGTTGCCGACCTTGCCTGTCTGACCTCGCCTCCCCACCAGAGAGCCCTGATCTCTGGTGAGGGCTTCTGTACTGATAGAACCGCCAGCTCCTCTGGTGAGGTATAGCTGAATCTATCAAGTACTACTGTTGCACCAAGCACTATACATTGTATACCTTCTGTGTGTTGCTATACTCGTATTATTGGTGATTCTGCAGATCACTACATAATCAGGTATAGTGTCTAGATTATTGGTGATACTGCAGATTACTCAATAATCAGACATCTGTTTTGCTGACACCAATCGTTACACCATCATGCTCCTAATCAGAAGTGTTTATATTTGTGTTTTCATGCATCAATTATATATACTAATTCTGATTATAGGTTATACAGAACGTTCAAGGACAGCAAGTATCTGTACATGTTGATGGAAGCCTGCCTAGGTGGAGAGCTTTGGACTATTCTCAGGGACAGGTATGGAACCTTAGAATTTTGGGCACAGACCTTGGAAAATGAAATTGCAAAATACTCTAGCATTCAATTTATAACACCTGGGTCTGTGGCAGCATCAGACAGAGCTAGTAGAAACACAGCACTGAAGTGCTCAGATTTGCTTCCAATACATGTCCATTCAGGCCAATGTGCCAAAATACAATAGAGCAGTTGAAGACTATGAACATAACATCTGGGTTATAGTAATTGCCCTCTAAGGTTTATGTGTGGATGGGTTGTTACACTTTATCCATAGTGAACTATGGAGTTCAACCTACAAATGCCTAGAAAATGACTTGTCCTATTTTCCAGGTGCTCGGTGTAAATGAGGGCTTACTCTGCAGAAAGAGTGGTGTATAGTCATCTCAGCAGGTGCAAACAGTTATTTTACAAAGCCCAGAGATACATTTTAGCAATAGTGGTCATCACAAAAAATAGAATCTCTGATGAGGGAAACGAACAATGCACTTTAGACTGTCTCTCATAGCTATTTTTGCTACCTGCAAACATGATATTCTAAAAGCATATAGAAGGGAGGATGGATGAATATTGAATCCATTTGGCTTGTATGCACAGACTGAACTGATTCATGTGGCAAATTGTTACCAACACCAGTTGAATGAACACATGCATCACAGATCATTGCAGTAGCACATCTCAGCATGCACAGGGACATAGCCCAGGTATATTCTACATTGTTCTATCTAAAGTAAGCATCAAAATGTGTCTATCAAGATCTATCTGGTCAGCCGAATTCCATGACACTCAGGTGTCCTTGATAGAAAAGTAATTAATGAAGCGTGAATTGAACATCCAATGCTTGACTAAGTTAAGTGGTAGTGGTAGAGAGTTAAGTGGTGTGAGGAAGTGTTTTTCATTGTTCTCCGCACCTCAATCTATGCAATTTTTTTCACACTGTCACTTTCTATTGAACACATAATATATTTTATGTAAAGAACATGTGTGAACAATATGCAATAACAGAGGCAATCAGGAACGTTACAAATAATTATCAAGATACTGTATTTCATGCATCTGATGTCTTGCACAATATTTTTCCATTAGCAATTAAGGGGTAATTTTTGATCCACCACTGATCTACAAGCATTTATTTATTTTTTTGAAAAAATAATGTATTTATTTATTTTAACAAATATGAAAGAAAATCATTGTGATGTCTAGCCTCTAAAGGACATCTGAATTGAGAGGGCTATGGAGGCTGCCATTTTTATTTCCTCAATACTAGTTGCCTGGCTGTCCTGCTGACCACCTGCCTCTAATACTTTTAGTTATAGACCCTAAAGAAACATGTAGATCTGGTCCCCTGACTGAAGTCTGACTGGACTAGCTGCATGCTTGTTCCAGGCGTGTGATCCAAGTACTACTTACCCCCAATATGGTGAAGCAGGATCCTCAAAGTAAGGGTGCATAAATACATCCAATTTTTATTGGCTAACAATTGGCAAATTTTACCACCTTCATGTAGTTTGAAAGCTAACAGATTTTGAATGTGAACAGATTGTTGCTCACATACTACATGGAAGTGGTAAAACTGGCCAGTCATTAGCCAATCAAAATTGGATGTGTATACCAGTAGGAGAATTTCACTGCCTTCCAGTTTTTTTTCCCTTTGAATTAAATATAGATACAGGCAAATGATCAGTGTATTTGGCTCAACAGAGTGGGTTACACCCCTTCTTGACCATCTTAGGATGTGATGTGCATGATTTGTAATTGCAATGTTTTGTTTAAGCATATACTTGATATCTCCACATTAGAACCCCACAGTTTTCCTATTTTACTTGAGCAATTTGGAGTTGGAATTAGAGATGTCGCGAACCTCCGATTTTCAGTTCGCGAACCTCCGCGGAAAGTTTGGTTAGCGAAAAAGTTCGCGAACCGCAATAGACTTCAATGGGGATGCGAACTTCAAAATTTACAAAAATTTCTACTGGCTAAAAAAATGATAGAAAACATGTTTCATGGGTTCTAATACCTGGAGCACCCTCCACCCTTCTACCTATTCCCTCCTACCGGAGGGAGGAGGGTCTCATCTGCCAGGGAATTCCAGTATTTCAAAAGCCAGCTTGCATACCGTGGCTGGGGATTGAACCCAGGTCTCAGTGTATGGTAGGTAACTAACATATCCATTATACCACCAACACTTCTAGCTGAAGCTAGCCTAGCAAGTACAATTTATGCTCAATCCAAAAGAAAAATAACATTTATATCATGCTTTTCTCCTGGCAGACTCAAAGCACCAGAGCTGCAGCCACTAGGGCACACTCTATAGGCAGTAGCAGTGTTGGGAAGACTTGCCTAAAGGGGAACTGAAGAGAAAGGTATATGGAGGCTGTCATGTTTATTTCCTTTGAATCAATACCAGTTGCCTGGCAGCCCTGCTGGTCTATTTCTCTGCAGTAGTATCTGATTAAAACCAGAAACAAGCATGCAGCTAGTCTTGTCAGATCAGACTTATAAGTCTGAACCACTGAAACACCTGATCTGCTGCATGCTTGTTTAGGGGCTATGGCTAATAGTATTAGAGGCAGAGGATCAGCAGGGCTGCCAGGCAACTGGTATTGTCTAAAAGGAAATAAACATGACAGCCTCCATATACCTCTCTCTTCAGTTCCCCTTTAAGGTCTCCTACTAAATAGGTGCTGGCTTACTGAGCAGACAGAGCCGAGATTCAAACCCTGGTCTCCTGTGTCAGAGGCAAAGCCCTTGAGGAGGGTGGAGGGAGGAGGGAAGCAGCTGTCCCTTAACTAATTAGTGTAGGCAGACAAGTGAGTCAAATGGTATAAGGACCTTGCTTGGAGGAGGGAGGGCGGGTCTCCAGTAGTGAGAGCAATGTGTTTGGCAATAATGTGCCTGCTGACTGTGATGTAGAGGGTCAAAGTTTTGCTCAATAGAGCATTATGGGGCGAATCGAACTTCCGCAAAAGTTCGCCTGCTGCAGGCGAACTACCAAAGTTCGCCTGGAACCGTTCGCCGGCGAACAGTTCGCTACATCTCTGGTTGGAATGTGATACTGTTTATTGCTTTAGTTTTAATTATTTTTCTTTTAAAGCAAAAACTAAATGGTACACTTTAATTGTTTACTTATGTAATTTCCTACTTGGACATATTTTATATAAATGTTTACTATATTTGGCATCCTAATAACTGAAATAATACATACTTAAGAACTGTATAAGGATTAAGTTAAACACTTTTTCCCAATTAGTGATGGTTATGCCTAGGAGAATTCATGGAGAAGCATGTGATTTGTTTTCTCAGCTGATAGATTTGGAAAGCTCTGAGCTGCTGTCCCCATATTCTGTTTTAGCACATGATCATGACTATCATGTGATGAGGAAATCAGAGCCTTTTATCTATCTACACCTGACCAAACTGAACATGTTTCTCCATGAGTTCTCCTAGACATGACCATCACTATGTAGGATCATCTAAAATAAGGTGATTAACAGGAAACACTAAATGTAATGTCTTTCTCCTGTGCGGGTCTTTGAAACTTAACTGCAACAATCCTCCATCCCTGTACAAATATCCTAATTCACATAAAAATGTACTGTGTCCAAACCTGGAGGAGCCAAATAATTATTATGTACCAATGACAATGTGTGACAGTCATTTTGCCTCATTTGAAAAAAAAAAAAAATTACAAAAGTGTTCTCTACATTTTGCTCTTTTTCCCATCAATAACTATCGTATGTCAACTATTGAACAGCAAAACAACACCAGGAGTTACTCAAAATGTGTATAAGTATGAACTTTATTCCGCTATGTCTGTTCTTACTTGTGTCTTACTACCAGCATGTATGTAGGCCAATATATATTCATAAGTAGGTCCTGGTGTACTCCTGCAGAAATGACCATGGCCAAAACTTAAGAGTGCAAAGCCAGCTTGCACTACCATTTAACAAGGAATATAAAAGCTCTTGCCTACTGCAGTATATACATACTGGTTAATACACAAACAAATCCATCAGTGTGTCTTCATTTTTATATGTATTTTTCTTTTAAGTTTTCCCTTGTGTCTCACCTTGCCTTTTCATCTATGTATTGCAAGGACTATAGAGCCAACACATTGCACTGTCTGTAGAATAATATGTGATTCAGTAACATCTACTATATACAGTATACATATAGTGAACGCTTATAATCATCAACTCTGTTAAGAAGATTCAATAAAAAGTCACAAACAAAAATGGAACAATCATGATTTGCAATATTCAGGATCGAGTATGATTCAACTTAAAGAACATACCCTTAAAGTGAACCTTAAGTCAAAAATAAAAAATGAGTTTTACTCACCTGGGGCTTCCCTCAGCCTCCTGCAGCTGATCGGTGCCAACGTAGAGTCACTCTCATGCTCCTGGACCCGCCGGCGGCTACTTCCGGTTTCGCCATCACTGGTCGTCTGGCTGGGAATGCGAGTGATTCTTCGTGTTCCCAGCAACAATAGCACCCCCTATACTGCTATTGCGGCAAGGAAGGCCGCAATAGCAGTATAGGGGGTGCTATTGTAGCTGGGAACGCGAAGAATCACTCGCGTTCCCAGTCTAACGGCCAGTGACAGCAAAACCGGAAGTAGCCACCAGCGGGTCCAGGAGCATCAGAGCGACTCTACGTGGGCACCAATCAGCTGCAGGGGCTGAGGGAAGCCCCAGGTGAGTAAAACTCATTTTTTATTTTTGACTTAAGGTTACCTTTAAGTGTTATCTGCAGTCTTCAATTTTTGTTAGCAGAAACAGGCAGGCTTGTGGAAACAGTGAGACATGTTGGCCACAAAACACATTCAAGTAAATTTAACCTTTCAAATGTTGGCACTCACTAAGTGTTTGTGGTCCATTAAGTTTGCCTTAAGATGTTTCCCAAGACGATTTGGTCCAAATTCCCGAAAGCAAGATCCATCACAGATGTGTACGCACCTTAACATGCAGTGCTGTAAATGCCTAGAACAGTCACTTTTTCAAAGGAAAGGTTCATCAGACTTTATCCTGAACAGCAGTTACAGATCCAGCTAATGAAAAAAAAATGTCTTACACACACAAAATAGATACCAATACCATCACAAGCAACAGGATAGGTGTTTGCACAAAGTAAATGCAAACACAGATGAATGATTTCATGCCACAGTACACTCTATATTAACAACTGTGCCAGATGTTCTACTTGATGTATAATAATTGGGTAAATAAAAGTTAACTCTTGTTAAGTTGCCTTGCCTTGTAGTCACTTAGAGGGACTTTTCATTGGTGTATTGGGAGAGGCACCCTACATGAGTTCAGTACAGACTATAGCTTTTGCTACAACAGTCTATGTTCTCTGCAGAATCCCACTAGTAGTACCAGCACCATCCTTTTATTTGCGGTCCATACCTTGTCCCACCTTTAATATCGTAATAAAGTCCTGATGGATGCTGTGTTCCAGGTTACTGAGCGATGGGGTCCATATTACATTTTGCTCTCAAAGAATCCCTGTGTCATTATTTATCCAGGGATCTAAAGTCTATTTTCCCCATTGGAGAATTGTGAAACTTTCCTTATAAAGTTTGTGTTCACAAAAAAACCCAAAAAAACAAAAGTGATAATATTGCACCAAATTTTAAACAGGCAAACATTAGTTTAGTACATTAATTCTCAAACATGCCCTGAAGTCCCAACAATCGTACCCAACTAAAGTTGCTGAACCACATTGCTAAGACAATGTGTATTTACAGGGTACCCAGATAATGAGATCTTTTTTAGCAGAAAAAGGATTATTTAGCAAACTGTGTATTTGTTAGTGTTATTCTTATAATGTGTTTCTAACTATTTCATGTAGTTTAGTCACACAAGATCATTGGTGGTCAAATGCCACGTTTGCAGAAAAACAGACATTTTCCATTTTAACATATATAAAGGTTGGTTCACACGTACGTTTTGCTGGCATTAAATGCAGCATTTTAAAAGTAAAGTTTTTAGTGATCTATCACAGTCTCATGCAAGTGAATGGGAGCGTTTAGTACAAGCTTTTGCATGAAAGCCTGGCAGTTGATCCTGGCATCTCATCTCGTCTCACAAGCAACATGCAGCTTCTAGAGGGAGTTTGAAAGCCACTCAAAGCCAATGAAAACCCATAAAAGCCCAGCCTTTCCCTATACTTCCTGCAAAAGCCCAGAGAACGCAACGCTCTCCTGAAAGCCATTAAAAGCCATTAAAAGGTTAACTGTTAAATGCTGGCATTCTTGAAAAAAAAAAGCCACAGCGTTTGAACAAGACGCTAAGCAGAAGCCACTGTAAACCAGCCCTAAATCAGAGCATAGCAGTATATTTAAATATTTACTTCAATTGTTTATATTAAGTTACTTTAGATAAAAAATGATCAGGGTTAATAATAAGATTCCTTTATTATTATTTAGTATTTATATAGTGCAGTCATCTTCTGCAGTGCTTTTACACTTTATATAGTTATGTCACTAGCTGTTCCTTAGGAGAGCTCACAATCTAATCCCTACCATAATGATGGCCCGTTGCAGTCTAGGGCCAATCTGGGGTGTAGCCAATTAGCTAATCTATATGTTTCTACAATGTGGGTGGAAAACGGAGTGCCCAGAGGAAACCCATACAAACAAGGGGGAAAACATACAAGCTCTGTGCAAATCGTGCACTGGCTAGTATTCAAACTGGGGACCCAGCACTGCAAGACGAGAGTGCCATCATGATTCATGACTGAATTATCTGTGTTGTCTTGATGATCCCAGCCCTGTTTTGCAGCCTAGTTAGAATGATGCTGTTACATATTATTTTGTCCATGTTTTAAAGGCTTTTTCTTAGGGCCTGAGTCCACTAACGCAGTTGTGCGCACAGTTGTGTCCACTTTTCAGGAACACATCAATGTTATAGATGCTGAAAAGCGGAGACAACTGCGCACAACTGCGTTAGTGGGCTCAGGCCCTTAATATTGTCTAACTTGTACAGATGAATTTGGAAACGTGGTCACGGACCAGCCTTAAATAGGGATCCATGGCATGTCTGCAGTGTTTTTGTGGATTTGTTCAATGCATCTTTTCCATTGCACACTTCAGTTGTTCACGGCATATGCATTTTATCATTGTACTTAATTGTGTTGTACCTTAGGCAGACAAATCTGCTGTACTAAGGTCATTCAACAGCAGATGTGTTGAATGCTATGGTCTTTGGATATTGTGATATGGTGACTGTGGTTGTTATTTTGCTCAAAACTATTTATTTTGGATATACAGCAGCTCTATTTATCTGTTACAGAGGCTCATTTGAAGATTCTACAACAAGGTTTTATACAGCTTGTGTAGTTGAGGCCTTTGCTTATCTGCATTCCAAAGGAATTATTTATAGGGACCTCAAGCCAGAGAACCTTATTTTGGACCATCGAGGTTATGCAAAGTTGGTGAGTAACACTTTTTTTCACCTTTGGGAATTTACAACTAAAGGCCTGATATTTTTATTTGCAAAGTTTTGCATGTGCTATAAAAATGCCTCTTCTGCGTGTCATCCCTGCCAATATTACACAATAACATATGAGGAATGTCGACCAGCTGCGCCACCAATAAACAAAACAGTGTTTTTTCTGTAGGTGAAAATAGTGACATGTGCATTAGGAATATATTGGATTGTAATATTATAAGCACATCTGTAAAACTTATTGGGAAGCCAGAGTCTTCAATAAATAAATACAAGGCATACAACTGTTCAAAAGTGCATTCTTTGCCCCATGTTGCCCCATCTTACATTTACCAGACACACTTCCAATAAATAGGGCCCTATGCAAATCCCTAACTCTATGCATAGACAAGTGTACTGGCATGCAATGGTATGGGGAAATAAATAATTATATGAAGTGTGATTCTTGCCCTCTCTAATAAAAGCAATTCAACATACAGAGGTAGCGCCACGCAGGTGTCATACACAGCCCACATAAAAGTCCAATCTGAAATAATAGTCTATATATCAGCATGCATAGGCTGCTCTGCATAGTAGACCAAAAAGTTCTCCAAACTTCAGATTGTTTTCTTCTACCTCCAGACAGAATAGCCTTCACCACACCCTTAAAGCGGGACTCACCATCCACTATGACCCTTTGGTGGCTCATATGTAGAGATGGCCCGAACCTCCAATTTTCAGTTGGTGAACCGGGTTCGCAAACTTCCATGAAAGTTCGGTTTGCGCGAACTTTCGCAAACCGCAATAGACTTCAAAAAGGAGGCAAACTTTGAAAAATAGAAAAATGTATGCTCGCCACAAAAGTGATGGAAAAAATGTTTCAAGGGGTCTAAAACCTGGAGGGGGGCATGGCGGAGTGGGATACACGCCAAAAGTGCCGGGGGAAAATCTGGATTGGACGCAAAGCAGTGTTTTAAGGGCAGAAATTACTTTGAATGCTAAATTGCAGGCCTAAAGTGCTTTAAAATATCTTGCATGTGTATACATCAATCAGGGAGTGTAATCAGAGTACTGCTTCACACTGACACACCAAACTCACTGTGTAACGCAACGCAAACAGCTGTTTGTGTAGTGATGGCCGTGCTGGACTGGTGCATACCATGGCCAGAGTGCAGGCCGTGGCAGTTTTCAAGCCCATATGGTCGCCGGGCTGTGGTAGCTCAATGATAGAACAACAGTGACTGTCCAGCTGATCAAATTTGGTCTGTCCACAATGAAGCAAACGACCTTATTATCTTTGGTGTGCCACCCCCCAAGACACTCATATAGCTGACGGTCATTGCTTCATTGAGATGCGCAAGCCCCTTCACCGCGGCAAGGTAATGATCACGAAGGGGAATGGGCACATGTACATGCCTTTTGTTTTGTTGTTGCAGCTGCACTGCAGCCAGAAAAATTAGGCAGGCATGTACACGCACCAGAAAAATGATTATAGCGGCCGCTGCTAGCAGCGACCTTAAAAATTCAGGAATCTGCCTGGAGTCCTGGACGCTGTTGGTGGTGGCCGAGCAGGCAAGCGGCCTGCGGGCAGAGATGCTGTGTGGGGAGCTACTTAGTCTTGGGTCAGGCAGCCAGTCACACGGCATGCAGGCAGAGATGCTGTGTGTGGGGACTGACTTAGTCTTCGGGCGGGCAGTAGCCCTCCGGGATCCATGCCTCATTCATTTTGATAAAGGTTAGGTACTGAACACTTTTGTGACTTAGGCGACTTCTCTTCTCAGTGACAATGCCTCCAGCTGCGCTGAAGGTCCTTTCTGACAGGACGCTTGAGGCAGGGCAAGACAGAAGTTGGATGGCAAATTGTGACAGTTCTGGCCACGGGACAAGCCTGCGCACCCAGTAGTCCAAGGGTTCATCGCTGCTCACAGTGTCTACATCCACACTTAAGGCCAGGTAGTCGGCTATCTGCCGGTCCAGGCATTGGTGGAGGGTGGATCTGGAAGGGCTAAGGCGACGTGTTGGACTAAAGAATGTACGCATGTCCGATATGACCATGAGATCGCTGGAGCATCCTGTCCTTGCCTGCGTGGACATGGGAGAAGGATTACTGGCAGTGGTACCTTTATTGCATTGTGCTGTGACATCACCCTTAAACACATTGTAAAGCATAGTTGCCAGCTTGTTCTGCATCCTTTCTGCCTTCAGGTGAGTTGATAACATGTCCGCTACTTTGTGCCTATACCGAGGGTCTAGTAGCGTGGCCACCCAGTACAGCTCATTCCCCTTGAGTTTTTTTTATATGGGGGTCCCTCAACCGCCTGGACAGCATGAAAGATGCCATCTGCACAAAGTTGGATCCAGACTTACTATCCATCTCCTCTTGCTCTTCCTCAGTGACGTCAGGTAAGTCCTTCTCCTCCCCCCAGCCACGAACAATACCATGGGAACATCGAGCAGCACAAGCCCCCTGCGATGCCTGCTGCGGTTGTTCTTCTGCCGCCGCCTCCTCCTCCTCCAAAGAAACACCTTCCTCATCATCCAAGTCTGACTCCTCTTCCCAACATGCCTCTTCCTCCTCCTCCCCCCTCTGTGCTGCCGCAGGTGTTGAGGAAACATCTGATTCTGATGAAAATTGCTCCCACAACTGTTCCTGCCGTAACTGTTCCTGTTCACGCTCCTCCACAGCTTGATCCACCACTCTATGCATGGCATGCTCCAGGAAGTAAGCGTACAGGATCAAGTTGCTGATGATGCCTTCACTGCGACTCACCAGGTTGGCCACCTCCTCAAACGGCCGCATGAGCCTGCATGCATTTCGCATCAGTGTCCAGTTGTTGGGCCAGAACATCCCCATCTCCCCAGATTGTGTCCTTTTACTTTAATTGTACAGGTACTGGGTGATGGCTTTCTCCTGTTCTAGCAGGCGAGAGAATCAGAATCAGAATCAATTTATTTCGCCAAGTAAGTTTGCACCTACAAGGAATTTGTCTTGGCAGTTGCTTAACAAACACAAACAACAACAATACAAGGACAGACAGTGTGAATATTACAAGTTAAGGACATTATAAGTATAGTGGCAGTAAGCAATGTGAGAATTGTTCATGTTTAGTTCTGTGCTGATTACTTTCAGTCTTAGCAGCTCTAACGTGGTTCAGCATTAAGTATGGCTACCGCTTGAGGAAAAAAACTGTTCCTGTGTCTAGAGGTTTTGGTAGCGATTGACCGGAATCTTACTCCTGAAGGCATGCGCTGGAAGATGGAGTGAGCTGGGTGAGAGGGGTCAGAGGCAATTTTGGATGCTCTCTTTCTGCACCTGCTAGTGTAAAGATCCTGCAGGGAAGGTAAGCTACAGCCAATTATCCTTTCCGCTGATCGGATGATGCGCTGCAGCCTCCCCTTTTCTGTTCCAATATGTTTTATTGAGTTTTTAACAAAGTGGATATATAGAGTTACAACATTGTGAGGTTCAGAAAACAGCTTAATTCAGTTGTCATTGCACAAAGATATATGATAGCTTCAGTATATTTAAAGATACAGTCATTTACATTTGCATTTGGGTTGTGGTACAATGTTGTGGGAGGGCAGGTAAAGGATGCTTGTGACTAGATGGAATGATAGGCCATAAGGGCCGCTGGTTTTAATGTAAGTTTTTATCATTCCTCGAGTCTCCTTAGTACATAGTAACACAGTGCTATATGGGGGAGATTGATATGGGTAGTATGGATAGTTGTGTAAGGCGAAAGGTGTAAGGAAGGAGTAGAAGAAGTGAAAAGAGAGTGAGTTTGAAGAGGGTCCTGCGGTGTAGACGGGGACCTTTCTGTCATTACTCAGTTTTTCAAGACAATATATTCTTAAATTCTGTGGATTTTGTGTATTCCTGCCAGGAAGCCCAGGTTTTTGAGAACCTATCAATTTGGTCATGTGCTACTAGAACTATCTCTTCTAGTTCTTTGATTCTCTCAACCCTTAGAAACCATTGTTTTATTGTGGGAATTGTTTTTGTTTTCCATAGTGCGGGTATGGTGGCTCTAGCTGTTGAGATCAGGTGGGGTAGTATAGATTTTTTGTATTGAGTTGGCGGCATAGGTGAATTGTGTAGTAGAAATATGTCTGGTCGGTATGGGAGAGTTTGTCCTGAGATGTGCTGGATTATTCTGTGGACTTCTTTCCAGAATCCACTCAGAAGCGGGCATGTGAAGGCGATGTGAAGTAGGTCTCCAGGCCCACTTTCGCATCTCCAGCAAGAGTTGGGTATGTTAGGTAGGAAGTTGTGGAGCTTTTCTGGGGTTCTATACCATTGAGTTAGAAATTTGTAGTTTTGTTCTTTGATTTTGGTGCATCTGGTTGATTTATGTGCGTTTAAGAAAATTGTAGACCATTGGTCATCTGGAAGGGGTGAGCCTAGTAGTTTATTCCAGTGTTTTTTTGAGGGTGACTCTGGGGTCGGTTGGGCGTCTAGTAAGAGGTTGTATAGCCATGAAAGGGCGTGCCGTTTTCCTCTCTTTGAGATACATTTCTGGTCAAATTGTGTTAGGCTTGATGTTACTTCCAGCTTGAGTTGTTTAGTGTTAAGGAAATGGCGGATCTGGAAGAACGTCCACAGGGGTATTTGATTTTCTGGGTTGGGATGCTTAATTGCTTCCTGGGGTTTGAGTTTGCCTTGTGAGACAAAGTGGTGTGCCCGTGGGAGTTCAGTCATTGCCCATGTTTTTAGGTATAATGATTGATTGCCCGGGGGGAAGAGGGGATGCCCTAACAGGGGGGTCATGGGTCCTGGTATTGAGGAAATCTTGAATTGGTTACAGCAAAGAGTGAAGGCTTTCTTGGTTGCTATTATGAGGGGGTGGTCAGTCTTTGTTTCGTTCAGGGATGGTGAGTTTACCCATGGGAGAGCCCCCAGCTTGGTTCCACATGTTTCCTGTTCTATATGTACCCAATCTTTCTGTATTGGGTGAGTTGTCCAGTCCAGTGTTCTGAGTAAGTGGGACGCTAGGTAGTATAGTTTTAAGTTTGGGAGACCGGAACCCCCTTTATCAATTGGGAGGGAAAGGGTTTTGTTGGAGATTCTAATTTTCTTGTGTTCCCAGATGAATTTGTTGAGGGGGCCTTGTATGGATTTTATGTAGGCTATGGGTAGGTGAATGGGCATGGTCTGGAAGAGATATAACAGTTGCGGTAGGATGGTCATTTTAATAGAAGCCATTCTGCCGAACCAGGATATTCCCTTAAGCTTGTTCCAGTCAGAGGTTTCCTTTATAATTTTATCTCTTATAGGGGCATAGTTGCATTCAAAAAGGTTTTCAATTTTGGCGGGAAGTTTGATCCCTAGGTATGTGATTGCTTTTTGTTCCCATTTAAAGGGAAATCTCTCTTTGCATAATGTTAAGTTGGCTGAGTTAAGGGAGATATCTAGGGCCCAGGATTTGTCAAAGTTGATTTTTAAGTTAGATATTTTCCCAAAGTCTTGCAAGGCTTTTACCAGATTGGGTAATGTGATCAGGGGTTTTGATAGAAAAAAAAGCATATCATCGGCGAAGGCCGCTATTTTATACTCTTTTTGAGCAATGTGGATACCATGTATGTTGACATTGGATCTAATTAAGTTCAAAAATGGTTCTAGCGAGAGTACGTATATTAGGGGAGATAAGGGGCACCCCTGTCTTGTCCCGTTTGAGATGGGGAAGGAGTTAGATAGTGAGAGGTTTGCCTTTACTTTGGCTGTTGGATTGCTATATAGCAGACCTATCCATGATAGTAACTGGGGGCCCAGACCCAGTCCAGATAGTACTGCCTGAATGTAGTCCCATGCCACCCTATCAAAGGCTTTCTCGGCGTCAGTGGAGAGGAAGAATCCTTCCACTCGACGCCGAGAGAGCCAGTGGAGGACCCCCACTGCCTTGGTTGTGTTGTCCCTTCCCTCTCTGCCAGGGACAAATCCTGCCTGATCTTGGTGGATGATTTGAGGGAGTAGTGGGTTAATCCTGTTTGCCAAGATTTTCGCGAAAATCTTGATGTCACCGTTGAGTAGTGAGATTGGTCTGTAATTATTACAGTGTTGAGGGTCTTTGCCCTCTTTGTGTATAACTGTCACATGTGCTTCTAGTAGTTGTGTGGATGGTAGTGTGTTTGCTGTAACGCTATTAAAGGCTTTCGTGAAGCAGAGAGCTAATTCTTTGGCGTAGAGCTTATAGTATTGGGACGTTAGTCCATCGGGTCCTGGACTCTTTCCTGCTTTTAAGCCCTTAATAACTGTTAGGAACTCAAGTTGGTCTATGGGTTGGTCTAGTTTTGTGGTAATTTCGATAGGCTGGGGTTGCAGTCCATGTTGTTTTAGGAAGTCTTGGATTTGGGTAAGTCTGTTTGCCTGTGGGGTCGGGCTTGTTTGGTTAGGGTGGAGGTTATAGAGGCACATATAGTAGTTACGGAATGCTTCTAGAATTGCCGGGGTAGTTATGTGGTCAGGGCCCTTGGTGCTTTTGATTCTAGTAATAAGGTTTCTAGCATTTTTCTTTTTAAGTTTTCTCGCAAGATATGTGCCTATTTTGTTATCCCATTCATAAAGCACTTTTTCTGAGTGGAGAATAGTGCTTTTGGCCTTTCTATTGAGTGTTTTTTTGAGTTCTGACCTTTTATTTTGGAGTTTACTTAGAGTTTCTTCCGTAGTGTTTCTCTTATGTAGGGATTCTAGTTGTTCAATTTCTTTCAGGAGTGAGGTTATTAGGGCAAATTTATCCTTTTTTCTTTTGGCACCCAATTTGATAAGTTCTCCTCGCAGGACTACCTTATGAGCTTCCCAGATAGCTAATGGGGAAGCTTCACAGTTTAAGTTACATTCCATATAGTCTGAGATAAGTTTGGAGATGGTGTGGGAGGCCTCTGGATCCTCCAAGAGCTCTGAGTTCAATCTCCAATTGAATTGTGAAGTTTTTAGGAAAGGAATCCTTAACTCTAAAAATACAGGCGCATGGTCTGAAAAGGCTATAGAGCCTATAGAGGCTTTTTTGACATATTCTACATCGAGTTGAGTGATAAAAAGGTGGTCTATGCGCGAATATTTTTCGTGAGGAGTGGAATAGTGCGTAAAATCTTTAGTTTGGGGATTCAGAGCTCTCCACACATCTATCAAAGACAGGTCTGAGAGCTTTTCTTTTATTCTCTTAATTGCTTTGTAAGAGAACAGCGTTTTACCATTAGAGGTGTCCAGTGGTGGGTGTAGTGGTATATTAAGGTCATCTCCCCAGATGATCATGCCTTTGGCATAATCTAATAATTTGTTGGTGAGGGAGGTTAGAAATGATTCTTGTTTGTTGTTTGGGGCGTATACAGAGACTAGGGTGATGTCTCTATTACCTAGTGTGCATAGGACAAAGATAAATCTTCCCTCTGGGTCTGAGAGGTGACTTTTTACCTGGAGTTCACAAGATTTGTGGAGTAGTATTGAGACTCCTCTTGTTTTCCCTGCCGGCGAGGTGGAGTGGTATCCTCTAGTGTAGTTTTTGTCCCTCAAGTAGGGGGTGTGTTTGTTTGAGAAGTGCGTTTCTTGGATCATTGCGATCATAGCTTTTTGGCTTTGGAGAAGATGTAGTAGAGATGAACGCTTCTCTGGTGTGTTAAGGCCATTGACATTATGTGATGTGACAGTCCAAGAGACTGTATCTTTGTTTTTATGCGTCATTTTAGATTGAGAGGGTTCACCACTCCACCTGGCCATTTCCACACCGCAGGAGAGAGTATAGAAGCAGGCAGCTAGAGATAAGAGAGATAGAAAAGAAAGAGAGTGCATGTGTTAGAGTGGGTTTATTTCAGGGAGGGTTAAGGGGTAAGGGAAATAGAATCCCTGATTAGGGATAGAGTAACAATAACGGTGTAGGCGGATCACAAAGTGGGCCGCCTAGTACTTAGACCGAGTAAAGGTCAGTGCAATAAACTACACTGTTTGGGGTAGTAAAGTGACAGGAACTCAGTGAGTGGAGCTCAGAGAAGATACTGGTGCTACCCCACATCTTAAGCCTCGGTTTCGTCAAGCTAAATAATAGTAGGAAGTCTACATTTATGAAGTGTAGTGTTAGTTTTATACATTTAGGATAGGAGATGTCGTTGGACATTTCAGCCTTGCTGCTGTCTATAGCTTGCTATTGGGAGGGCTATTATCTTCCCTCTGCTCAGGGAGTTTAGCACTTTTGGCGCAATGAAGTTAGCATAGTGTGACCATAAAGTATGTCAGAGATTATACAGGTACCTCTTGGTTAAACAATAGTGGTGGATATTATGTCTATGAGGTTATATTTAACATTAAACATCTCTAAACTTATACAGGCTAATACAACAGCATAAACCATTTGAACATTGATCTTTGCATATCTTGATGACTGTCCATAAAAGCTAGGTGGCTAATAAGAAATGCTCGGTGTCCATTATTAGAATAAATCAGGGAAGGACAGTAGCTTATGGTTATACATAGTACCTGTGGGTAATTGTTAGCTTAGATGGAGTCCGGGTGACACCAAACTGGGGTTAAGTATTATAGGGGTGTTGTATCTGACATATAAGAGGTTGAATAGCACAACGTTCTAATCTAGGGGGTCGTGCAAACAGTCAAAAAGCTTAACGGGGACTGTTGCTAAACATGGCTGAATGTGTTACCGTACATCCTTCAAGTTGGGGAAAGTTCAGGACACAGGCTCATCTTGCGCGGCGGATGTCTGTTCGTTGTCGCCGTCTTCTGCTTCTGAGCCTTCAGTGTTCGGCGATGGGTTCTGGTCGCCGAGATCGGATGCTTGGCTTAGGCGTCTTCTGCGGGGGTTTTGTTGGAAGCTTCTTTCGCTTGAGGATCGATCTCGTCGTCTGATTGCTCCAGGTCGCTCCATGGTTGTTAGGATGGGCGGGCCGTCAGTTGCGGTTAGCGGTTGCCAGTCCGGAAGCTCCATTGTAGGTATGTTAAGTGCCCTGCAGAAGTATTCCAGATCTAGTGGGTGCTTCAAATTAACTGTGTTCGCGCCTTTTGTGGCCTGAAGGCAAAAGGGGAAGCGCCATCGATAGAGTATGGTGTTCTCTCTTAATACTTGTAGAAGCGGTCTCAGAGCCCTTCTTGTCTGTAGCGTAATGATGGATAGGTCTTGGTATAGCTGTATTGTGGAGTCATTAAAAAGAATCTCGTCCTGTCCCCTCGCCTTCTTCATTATCTCTTCTTTAAGTGCAAAGCTGTTCAGACAGCAGATTATGTCGCGGGGCGGACCACCCTCTCTTCCCTTGGGGCGAAGTGCCCTGTGTGCTCGCTCTATCTCTATAGGAGAGTCCTTGGATCTCTCGAGTAGTTGGTTGAAGATGGCGGAGATTGCAGGGAGAATGAGATCCTGCGACACTGTCTCCGGTAAGCCCCTCACCCTTATGTTGTTTCGGCGACCTCTATTATCTAGGTCTTCTAATTTTTGTTGAAACTCAAACATCTTGAGGTCTTGCTGGTTAGATTTCGCCTGGAGGTCACTTACTTGGGAGCGAGTATCTTTCTCTTCTTTCTCTAGGGTGTCAAGCCTGTTATGTATATGCGACACTTCGTCTCTCAGGTCCGCTATAGCAGTGGAGAAGGTTTCTTTAATATCATTCGCTATTTCTTTCATCATATCCACAGTCGGCATGTTATTTAGCTTTTCCATCACCTTGTGGGAGCCAGAGGGGCCTGATGAGGAGTTCTCCGACACGTTAGGTGGAGAGGGCGCCATGTTGGGCTGGCTGCGACCTGGGCCCGAGTTCTTTTGTGCCCTGAACATCACGGGTACTTGCTTGGCGGATTGTACGGAGGGGTCACCTTGAGTTTTGGGGTCCCCTGAAGTCTTTTTGTCTTCCTTCATGTTTAGTTTAGAGGCTGGAAACCGGGGTTTTTGTGGGTGCACGAGAGGAGCTCTTTCAGCAAGCAGCCATCACAGAGCGGTGCCAAGCCACGCCCCCCGCCTCCCCTTTTCTAATGCTGAGCAGGAGCTGAACCATACAGTCATGGATGATGTTATGGTGGATTCGATGATTGCAGTGTAGAACTGCACCATTAGATTTTGAGGTAGGCCAAACTTTTTCAGCTGCCGCAGATGGTACATTCTCTGTTGTGCTTTCTTGACAATAGTGGCGGTGTTGTTGTCCCATTTTAAGTCGTTTGAGATCGTGGACCGAAGAAACTTTAATGACTCTACTTAGGTTATTGTGGATCCATTTATGGTTAAGGGGAGGTGCTGGGGGGGAGATCTCCTAAAGTCTATTATCATCTCCATGGTTTTGAGAGCATTTAGTTCCAAGTTGTTGCTGCTGCACCAGGAGGAAAGCTGTCCCACCACATGCCTGTATGCAGACTCATCCCCGTTTTGAATGAGACCAACAACTGTTGTGTCGTCTGCAAACTTCAGAACCTTAACAGATGGATCTGTGGAGATGCAGTCATTGGTGTAAAGTGAGTACAGCAGTGGGGAAAGCACACAGCCCTGGGGTGCACCAGTACTGACTGTCAGAGAGCTTGATGTGAGTTTACCAAGTCTAACACACTGTCTTCTGTCGGTTAAGAAGTCGGTTATCCATTTGCAGAAGGATTCAGGTATGTGTAGCTGGGAGAGCTTGCTGTGCAGCAGTGATGGAATTCCAGCAAGTTGGGCTATCACATACCAAGCGTCTCACCAGCAAGTTGTTTCTCCGCTGAATGTCCATCGTACCTGGCATGCAGCATAGGCTCTGGGGAGATGGGGCTGTAGCTGGAGAGGAGATCACAGCACCAGTAGAGTTGAACTACCACTCAGCCAAGGAGGAGGACGAGGATGACAGCGAGGATGTAGCAGGAGGAGAGGAAGTGGCAGGAGGCCTGCCTGCAAGCCGTGGAGGTGTCACAAGTTGGTCTGCTGCACGGCCACGTACTCCCTGCTTGCCATCGGTCACCAGGTTGACCAAATGGGCTGTGTAAGTTATATACCTGCCCTGAACGTGCTTGGCAGACCAGGCATCCGTGGTCAGGTGGACCCTTTACCCAATGCTATGTGCCAGAGATGACACCACTTGCCTCTCAACTTCACGGTACAGTTTGGGTATCGCCTTTTTAGAGAAATAACTGCGGCCTGGTATCTTCCACTGCGGTGTCCCAATGGCCACAAATTTACAGACGGCCTCAGAGTCCACCAGCTTGTATGGTAACAGCTGGCGAGCTAACAGTTCCGCCACGCCAGCTGTCAGATGCCGGGCAAGGGGGTGACTGGCAGAAATTGGCTTCTTCCGCTCAAAGATTTCCTTCACGGACACCTGGCTGCTGTGGGCAGAGGAGCAGGAACCGCTCAAGGGCAGAGGCGGAGTGGAGGGGGGTGGCTGTGAAGGTGCAAGGGAGAAAGCGGCTGAAGATGCTGCACCTGAAGGAGAAAGAGGAGAAGGAGGGTGGCTTTTCTTTTGTGTCCTGCTTTTGCTCAGGTGCTCTGACCCATTGCAGTTTGTGCCTTTTCTCCATGTGCCTTCATAAGGCACTTGTCCCTACGTGAGTGTTGGCCTTTCCACGGCTCAATTTTTGGAGGCAGAGAGAACAGGTGGCATTGCTCCGATCTGAGGCAGACACATTAAAAAATGTCCAAACTGCTGAGCCCCCCTGGGGTGATGGCACTATGGTGGCATCAGCAGCTGATGTTAAAGGACATGTTGGCTGGCTGTACATAGGTGGCGATACATGGCACCGGACACTGCCACCAGCTGTTTCTGACGACCAGCTCCCCCTGCTTCTTTCAGGAACTCATCTCCTCCTACTCTGACTCCCCCTCTGAACTGTCCCCTTGGTCATCTTGTCTCTTAGGAACCCATGTGGGATCAGTAGCATCATAATCATCCTGCCCAGCTTCGCTTGCCTCAGACACCTCCAAAAATGCACCAACAGCAGGTACTTCATCATCCTCCTTCTCACACGTTACGTCCATAGTGTCGCCGCCTAGCGCAGACATATGAGGTGGTGTAACTTGATAAGCGCCTTCATCTGGTTGTTACAATAATGGCTGTGAATCAGTTAATTCCCCACCAAATAACTCCTGCGAAGTGTCAAATGCAGCGGATGTAGTGCTTGTAGTAGTGCTGGTGGCTGCGGAAGATGAGGTGTTCTGTGTTAGTCAACCACGTCCAGACAATCTTGGGTGTTGATGGGACGAGCCTTCTTCTGAGCACTGTACTTTGGGCCAGGGCCGCACGAAATCACATCAGCACGACCTTGCACGGACCTGCCGGGTGGCCTTCCTCTGGGTCTGCCTCTACCTGTTTTGTCAGTTGTGTCCATATCGGGGGGATGAAGTGAAAGGTATGCACTGACTTGACTAATACAATGTGCAGTCACACAGGTGCAGATAACAGGTATGCACGGAGTGGTATATCACACTGCGTGCACTCACATAGGTAGGTGGGTGCACTGAACACAACAGGTAGGTATATGCAGTGATGGGTATTACAATGTGCACCTGTCCCACACAGACAGGTAGCGGACAGGCACAGTGACACTGCGTGCGCTCTACTCACGTAGGTAGGTGGGTGCACTGTGAACAACAGGTAGGTAGGTATATGCAGTAATGGGTATTACAATGTGCACCTGTCACATACACAGGTAGTCACTGAATGTGCTGGGCATGGCAGTGGCACACACACAGTATGAATTATCAAGGCTGTCTATGAAACACAAGTGTCAGGGGGACACGCAGAAAAAAAAATTAGATCACAAGAACAAGATTAGCTCTCAAAAGAGCTGTTGTGGGGTGCTATTTTAGCAATAAGAATCAAGGAGCAAGCTAACAAGCCTACAATAAGAAGCAAGGAGAAAGCTAACAAGCCTACAAGAGCCTAACTAATCTTTCCCTATGAGAGTCTGCACCAGCAGCAGCATCTGTCCCTTCTCTATTTACTGCAGGCACACGAGTGAGTAAAATGGCCAGCGATGCCTGCCTTTTAGGGGGGGGAGTGGCTCCAGGAGGGAGTGTAGCCTAATTGGCTACAATATGCCTGCTGACTGTGATGTAGAGGGTCAAAGTTGACCCTAATGGTGCATTATGGGGGCGAACCGAACTTCCGGTAAAGTTTGCGGTTCTCCACGATCGCAAACCCCCGGAAGTTCGCGGGGGAACCTTCGCCGGTGAACTGTTCCGTTCGTGACATCTCTAGTCATATGCAACCTTGGGACCATTATTGGGTCGTCCCCCACTTCCCTGGCAGTCTTTGATGTCTTTACCACAGTACTCCTTATTTAGCATAGATCACCATGGCCTTAATACACAAATACTCAACATAGTGTAAAACCGTTTCACATTTATTCCTTATAAAATCATATTGCACTCATGTTTTTAAGACTTGATTAGACCACACAGAGTTATTCCTGAAACAGGCTCCCCCCGTCTCGCTGGCCAGGGGCCTTGTAGTTCCACAACATACACCGACGTTGCGCACACCTCCGCTGGCCTCTGCTCTTATGAGATGCCAGCTGCTCCTAGAAATTTGCGTACTTAGTCTTACTTCGGTGTTTAGGCTCCGCCCAACATGTTTCATCACTATGTGACTCATCAGGCACCCTGATGACTTATAGACTTATACATGAGCAACACTATGTAATATGTGTACTATTTGTGACATTTCCATTTGCAGAGATTTACCCAATGGTAAGTGACACTTTCTTGATAAAGGAAATGCCAAGGAAACACAGGTCTGAAAGTTCTGGCCATAACAATTATCAAAGAAAATTGGTAGGGGGAAAATACTCTGCTGCAGGAGGGGGAGGGAATAATTGCTGCACTTAGGGGCCTGGAGGAGTTATCGGCTGCACTTAAGGGACAGGAGGGGTTAATGGATGCAATACTGTATGCTGTGCCGTCATTAACCCCTCCTAGTCCCCAATTTCAGCCATTAACTTTGCTGAGTAGACTTATACTTGAGTCAATAAAAAATTCCAGCTTAAGAGAGTCAAATATTGGAGTTGACTTATACACTTCCACTTAAGAAGAAAAAGAGGCCTTGCACATCCCTATTAAAACTTCACTTTTAATTTAAATCCAGTAAAACAGGCATACATTACATCTTCAAGTCGTGGAAAGAGAGGTACAGGCAGTTAATGGGAGGTCGACAGCCGTTTCGCGCCGATTAGGTACAGTGGCGCATCATCAGGACAACCACCCCTTTCTGTCATCTCCCCTTATATAAAAAACATTCACCCTCAATTAACTCGTGAAACAGCCGCCATCACCAAACCATGGGTGCGCCCTCCGTATTTGGAACGCACGCTGACAAACCTCCACGATGCAGGAGGTTTCCTGACCATGGAACGCAAAAACCAGAAGTAGCCATTGCGTCATATCCGATGAGCGTCAAAAGTGACGCGCTACGTGAGGTCGATGCGTCCAATTAGACGTATTAGGTCTCAAAATACGCATGCGGCACAACTGTCCACCAGAGGGCAGACGGAAGGCTTTTAAAGAATTGTAAAATGCATTCAACGTCCCAGGCTTGTAGAGCCAGCCCATCTGCTGCCATCTAGTGGACAAATGTATTAAAACATCTTGTAGACATACTTAATAGTCACAGCAACGGATGGACATCTCAAATTGTAATTGTAATGGCAGCTGCTTATCATACTAAACCATAGACAAAAAATAAGCATCATGATAGAAATAAAGTGTGCACAAAACATTATTTGCAAAAATATGCCACACTAAATTGCTGACACCAGTCCATCCCATGGGGGAAAGTTCATAATGTCGACTTATATTCAAGGATATACTGTATGTTTAAATATGTATTCACATTTACAGTTTTTCATTACAGCAGTACTTTAAGCAAACTGTGTAATGTCACCAGAATTACATGTGAATAATTCATGACTAGCGACCACCTTACTTACGCTTTCTGCCCACCACCACATAAAATTGTCTAACAAACAGGCATTACCATATAATGTAGTGTACTTTTCTAATACACACGATGAGATTTACTAGTAGATTTCTTGCCAGATTGATTATTTCCTGCCTGTCCGATCTGATTTCCAAGCAATTATCCAGCTGATTTTCCATAGAAATGAATGGAAAATCGATCAGAAATCAGATAGGACATGCTGGAAATAATCGATCTGGCAAGAAATCTGCCAGAAAATCTCATTGTGTATATTAGGCATAAGATTTGGATAGAGCCAGGAAGGGGAACCCTTTTAACTGGCATAAAAGTAGCAGTAAAAATAAAGGTTCAGATGGTGCACTACTCTGTCCAAAATTCCAAACCAGAAAAGGGTTGATTGTCCTCAAATTAAATATCAGATAACATTTAACATCTGTCTAAACAGCAGAATTCTTTGTTTCAGCTGTTGCAAATCAGGCAAAAAACAAAACAAAACAAAAAAAAAAAACGACTTCCTGTTTAGATAGCATTGTCCCAAGCTGAGGACATGGATCATAATAATCTGTATGTGCCTTAAAGGGACACTTAAGGCTAAAAAAAAAAATGATTTTTACTCACCTGGGGCTTCTACCAGCCCCCTTGCAGCTGTCCCGTGCCCACACAGTCTCGCTCCGATGCTCATGGCCCTGCCAGCAGCTACTTCAGTTTTCAGCGACAGACCTGGGAATGCAAGTGATTCTTCGCATTCCTGGACGCAATAGCAGTATAGAGGGCGCTATTGCGGCCAGGAACGCAAAGAATCACTCGCATTCTCAGGCCTGTCACCGAAAACGGAAGTAGCTGCCGGCGGGGACAGGAGGATCCGAGCGAAACTGCGTGGGCACGGGACGGTTGCAGGGGGCTGGTAGAAGCCCCAGGTGAGTAAAACACTTTTTTTTTTTTTGCCTTAAGTGACCCTTTAAATTCTATTTTTTATTTATATATTATTATTACTTCTTGCACTCTTAATTGCCTTATTGCTATACAGGCCCATTTTTATGCTGAGCCTTCAAAACTAGAGCCTGTATAAATATCTGTTACAGAGGGCTATGCTTTTGTCTTGAAGCAACTACAATGCTAACACCTGGTCTTTGATGATATTCTTCTTCTCACACAGGTTGATTTTGGCTTTGCAAAGAAAATAGGCTTTGCAAAGAAAACATGGACTTTTTGTGGAACTCCAGAATATGTAGCTCCAGAGATCATCTTGAACAAAGGTCACGACATTTCAGCAGACTACTGGTCACTGGGAATCTTAATGTATGAACTCCTGACTGGCAGGTATGAGCATTGTCATGATAAAAATAGAGGAACAAACCATGGAAGATTTATGCCTTTGTCACTTTGATTTCAACTCTGGCAGCAGCAGCAAAACTTGGCAGTCATCAATATAAAATAATGCTCATTTAACTGGGATATCAAAAGTTCTAAGCCTAGAAGCTTAGAAGTATTGCAGTATGGAGGATAAAACAAAATTACCCAAAATATTGATATGTCAGTACATACAGTGCTGCCCATAATTATTCATACCCCTGGCAAATTTTGACTTAAAGTTACCTTTATTCAACCAGCAAGTAATTTTTTGAAGGGAAATTACATAGGTGTCTCCCAAAAGATAATAAGACTATGTACAAGAGGCATTATTGTGGGGGAAAAAACACTTTTTTTCAGCTTTTTTTACTTTTCAGCAAAAAGTGTCCAGTACAAAATTATTCATACCCTTCTCAATAATTAATAGAAAAGCCTTTACTGGCTATTACAGCAATCAAATGCTTCCTATAATTGCAGACCAGCTTTTTACTTGTCTCTAAATGTATTTTGCCCATTCGTCGATAGCTAATCAGCTCCAAATCTTTCAGGTTAAAGGATGTACAAGAGGCATTATTGGGGGGGGGGGGGGGGGACATTTAATCTCAACTTTTATTTACATTTAAACAAAAGGTGTCCAGTCCAAAATTATTCATACCCTTCACAAACTGTCACAGTCTGTGGGAAAATCAAAAGTTCTATACATTCCAAATAGTCCAAGCTGTTCTAAAGCATCCTAATTACCCTAATTAATTGGGAACAGTTGTTTTAATCAACTCAACAGGTGAAAAAACAGCAGCTCTCTGCAGTTGGTTTGTGGACAGTCATGGCAAAGACAAAGGAGCTCAGTGAGGACCTGCGGCTGTGCATTGTGACTGCTCACAAGTCAGGAAAGGGCTACAAGGCCATTTCTAAATGTTTTCACGTTCCAGTGGCTACAGTGCAAAGTTTTATTCAAAAATACAAGATGTTCCGCACTGTGGAAAATCTCAATAGATGTGGTCCGAAGCCAAAAGTGACACCTCTGCTGGCAAGGAGGACAGTGAAAGAGGTGAAAAAGAATCTAAGGAACACCACCAAGGCCATCCTGGTAAATCTGGGCTCTGCCAGTCGCAATGTCTCAAGGCAGACAATCCAATGGACACTGCACACTGCTGGGTTCCACGGATGCAGACCAAGGAGGAAGCCACTTCTCCAGATAAGGCACACAAAAGCTAGCTTGGCCATTGCAAATGCTCATCTGAATAAAGAAGAACACTTCTGGTCTTCTGTGCTATGGTCAGATGAAACAAAAATGTAATTGTTTGGTCACAATGATGTTTCCTTTATTTGGCGTAAAAAAAGAGAAGCCTTCAACCTAAAGAACACCATCCCCACTATCAAACATGGTGGTGGGAACCTAATGCTTTGGAGGTGTTTTCAGCCAATGGACCAGGGAACCTAATCACAGTAAACAGCACCATGAAAAAAGAGCAGTACATGAGGATTCTCAAGGAAAACATCTGGCAAACTGCAAAGAAACTTGGCCTTGGGCACCAGTGGACATTTCAGCATGACAATGACCCAAAACACACAGCAAAAGTGGTGAAGAAATGGTTAGCAGACAATAACATTAATATTTTGGAGTGGCCCAATCAGTCTTGACTTGAATCCAATTGATAATCTGTGGAGGGAGCTAAAGATCAGGGTGATGGCAAGAAGATCCTTCAACCTGAAAGATTTGGAGCTGATTAGCTAAAGATGAATGGGCAAAATACCTTTGGAGACAAGCAAAAAGCTGGTCTGCAATTATAGGAAACATTTGACTGCTATAATAGCCAATGAAGGCTTTTCTATTAATTATTGAGAAGGGTATGAACAATTTTGGACTGGGCATTTTCTGCTGAAATGTAAATAAAAGCTGAGAAATGTTTTTTTTTTTCCCCACAATAATGCCTCTTGTACATAGTCTTATTATTTTTTGGGAGACACCTATGTCATTTCCCTTCAAAAAAAGTACATGCTGGTTGAATAAAAGGTAACTTAAAGTCAAAATTTGCCAGGGGTATGAATAATTATGGGCATTCCTTCTTTAACCTTCTTGGCGGTAACCCCGAACGTAGTTCGGGGTAAGCCGCCGGAGGGTGCCGCTCAGGCCCTGCTGGGCCGATTTGTTTAATTTTTTTTTTGCTGGACGCAGCTAGCACTTTGCTAGCTGCGCCAGCACCCTGATCGCCGCCGCCGCGCGCCCGATCGCCGCTATACGGTGCGGCGCGCGGCCCCCCCCCCCCCCAGACCCCGTGCGCTGCCTGGCCAATCAGTGCCAGGCAGCGCCGAGGGGTGGCCCGGGACTCCCAATGACGACCCGACGTCAGTGACGTCATTCCGCCCCGTCGCCATGGCGACGGGGGAAGCCCTCCAGGAAATCCCCGAAGGCGATCGAAGAGGGCAGGGGGATGCCGCTGAGCAGCGGCTATCATGTAGCGAGCCCTGGGCTCGCTACATGATATAGAAAAAAAAAATAAAAAAAAAACTGCCGCGCTGCCTCCTGGCGTATTTTTTTATACCGCCAGGAGGGTTAATCTACCACGATTGTGTTGTTACTATGCCTATGTTATAGATCAGTGATGGCTAACCTTTCAGAGGCCGAGTGCCCAAACTGCGACCTAACATCAACTTATTTACAACCGAGTGCCAATTGGGGGGGTCATGGCCATGACATTGTATGGGCGGAGCTAATGTAATGATGTACAGCGAGGCATAAGAAAGCAAAGTTTCCGCCATGATGTGGTGAAATGAGGATTCGCATCGTGGGTGTGCAGAAACTGTATGATGCTATTTATTAGTATACCCGCCGCAACCCCAAAGCAGCAAATATAGCCAACTATGGCCATTAAATAACAAATGCAGCAACAGTTACCCCAGACACCAGAAAATAAATGCAATGTGGGCAACATTTCAGCAGAAAATAACGCAATGTGGGCTACATTTCAGAAGAACATAAACGTAGTGGGCAGCATTTCACCAGAAAATAACGCAATGTGGGCTACATTTCACCAGAAAATAACGCAATGTGGGAAACATTTCACCAGAAAATAAATGCAGTGGGCCACATCTCACCAGAAAATAAACACAGTGGGCCACATTTCACCAGAAAATAAACACAGTGGGCCGCATTTCACCAGAAAATAGATGCAGTGGGCCGCATTTCACCAGAAAATAGACGCAGTGGGCCACATTTAACCAGAAAATAAACGCAGTGGGCCACATTTCACCAGAAAATAAACGCAGTGGGTCACATTTCACCAGAAAATAAACGCAGTGGGTCGCATTTACCAGAAAATAGTAGCAGTGGGCAGCATTTCAGCAGAAAATAAACGCAGTGGGCCGCATTTCACCAGAAAATAAACGCAGTGGGCCGCATTTCACCAGAAAATTTACGCAGTGGGTCGCATTTCACCAGAAAATAGACGCAGTGGGCCACATTTCACCAGAAAATAAGCGCAGTGGGCCACATTTCACCAGAAAATAAGCGCAGTGGGCCGCATTTCAGCAGAAAATAAACGCAGTGGGCCACATTTCACCAGAAAATAAATGCAGTGGGCCACATTTCACCAGAAAATAGACGCAGTGGGCCACATTTCAGCAGAAAATAATGCAATGTGAGCAACATTTCACCAGAAAAACTCAGTGGGCCGCATTTTGCAAAAAAATAAACACAGTGGGCCGCATTTCACCAGAAAATAAACGCAGTGGGACGCATTTCACCAGAAAATAGACGCAGTGGGCCGCATTTCACCAGAAAGTAGACGCAGTGGGCAGCATTTGACCAGAAAATAAATACAGTGGGCCGCAGTTCACCAGAAAATAAGTGCAGTGGGCCACATTTCACCAGAGAATAAACGCAGTGGGCCACATTTCACCAGAAAATACATGCAATGTGGGAAACATTTTAGCAGAAAATAAATGCAGTGGGCCATATTTCACCAGAAAATACATGCAATGTGGGAAACATTTTAGCAGAAAATAACACAGTGGGCCGCATTTCACCTGCAAAAAAAGTAATGTACTCATCTGACAGAAGTCTTCTCTCTCGGCCGGGCTCTGGTGCGCATCTCTCCCGGACGATACTCCTGCAGTCTCCTGCGCTGACAGGCAGAGAGCAGGGATACGGGAAGATGGCGCCCGAAGCCCTGTACTGGAGACACAAATAGTCTCCAGTACAGGGCTATGGACGCCATCTTCCCGTAGCCCTGCTCTGCCTCCAGGGAGACTGCGGGGCTGCAGGCTATGAACTGGCACGGCGGCGACTAGTAGACGCTGCCACCAGTTCATAAGCAGCATTGGCGTCCCAGCAGATTAGGCTACGCGTGCCGGGTTTGGCAGCAGTGCCATAGGTTCGCCAACGCTGTTATAGATTAACATTGCCATGTTCAAATCATACACTTGTAAAATTTAGAAATTACAGAACCAAATATAAATGAAAAACAATTAACTAATAATGGTATTTAAAAAAAAAAATATGATTGTTGTTTCAAAAACAACCTTTGGTCAAAGTTACCTTGACAGTAGTGGCTGGGGGATAGCAACAACCCCACCCCCCAATTTTTTTTATATTGCTCTGGACACCATAGACCTATGCAGAGAGGCGTCAAGACATAGACACTCTCTGTGGGACATTTATCAAGTGTCTCTGGGACAAAATATTGATAGGTTTTTAAAATCCTTGCAGAACGGTCTCAGACAGCTTATGAAATAGCTAGATAGTGTAGACTCTTCCTAAAACTGTTGCAAAATAGGATGAGTTAGGGAGGTCTCTCAGACAGTGCAGTGTGTGAGGGCAATTGCTGTTGCTGAGGTAACCAACATCTGCTGTATTGATACAGGCAGGCTGTGAGTGAGGAATTCAGCAGGGGGGGGGGGTACTTCACAAATCATGCCTGGCCTTCACTGTTGCACTATCTGTAGAACTGCTATTAAGCAATTCTTAATCTGCGACAGGGATGGATTTGCATTTTTCTTAACTGTAGTGCAGCTATAGAAAACTGTTGTTAATGCTTTGATAAATCTGGTCCACTATCTTTTACGTATTTTTAACATTCAAGTTTACAAGCTCTTATCTGTACTAACAGGGCTTGTCCAGTAGGATAATAGTGTGTACATTGGTCAAAGTTAGAAAGGAAACCGTCTTGTAATGTTTTACCAGTTCACAATGCTAGTGAGCCTGCTGATCAAACAGTTTCTCCAATAATGAGTCATACATACTGTACATATAAGTACTACACACATCCTTTTGTATTTTATGTTTTCAAATAAATTAATATTTCATATAAAATAATTTGTAATAGCAGTAGGGTATTGTACCGTGTTATCCATCAGTAAAAGCAAGAAGTTTTGGATCACGATGATACAGTTTATTGGCTAACTTAAAAGAATAAGATTAAGCAAGCTTTTGGCTGTATAGCCTTCGAATTGCTGAAAGATAGGAGATAATTTTTCATCTTCTATTTGAACTATCTTTCAGCAATTTGCAATTAAAAACGTACCAAAAAATAGTTAAGAGTACTTTAACCACTTCTCTACCACAGGTTTTTTCCCCCTTCAAAAGCTCTTCCCATTCATTCGGAAATAACTTTATCACTAATTATCACACTGAAATGATCTATACATTATTTTTTGTGGGAAAAACTAGGCTTTCTTTGGGCAGTACTTTATGCTAAGAATTATATTATTTTATATGCATTTGACAGAGAAGAAGAAGAAAAAAATGAAAAAAAAATCACCATTTCTCAGCTTTCAGCCATTTTAGTTTAAAAATAAAATGTGCTATTGTAGATAAAATAGACACATTTTATTTGCCCATTTGTCCCAGTAATTACAATGTTTAAATTGTGTCCCTAGTACAAAGTATGGCGATAATATTTTATTTTGGGTTAGGGGTGAAGGAGTTTCAAAAATAATGAAAATGTGTTTAATTTTTCTATGGTAAGTGAATAATGGTGTATTTGGAAGTAGTTTTACTTTTTGGCCACAAGATGGTGCTATACGTACTCAGTTTTCTAAAAATAGAAAACAGAACCAAATATTTACATGTGTTTATAGGTGTTTGTAAACAAGGACGTAAAAAAGCGTGGCAGAAGTTGCTAAGTGGTAAAAATTATTTTGAGCATTTTCTTGCTCGCTGTTGGATTTAAAGGCATTTTAGTGACAAATAATCACCTAGGAGAAAACTGAGGAGAAAAAGTTAATTTCATATGGGCCTCTGTATCCTAATTATCACTTGAACCTTCCCCTATCCTTTTTTCTTTGTTTATAAAGGTAACACATATTATGGAGTAAGATACATAGGTAGCACATAAGTAGCTTATAAACCATAATATGGTACGAAGGGGTAAGGGCACCTTTTTCTTGATAACTCTAACCTAAGGTACATTAATCCTATCCCTAAATAACTCTTGAGTCTGAGTTACTAACTCTAGTTTAGCACTTTATCTGTCCAAGAGCTTTCAAACATTCTAAACATTCTATACTTGCTGGTCAGCTTTCGGACAACCAGTATTAGAAGTCAATGAACCAGTACCCAGTTTATTAGTTCACTATTGTGCACCTGTATCATAAATCCCTTGCATGTACTATTTCAGAACTGCATTAGAGTCCTTTTACGTTCATGAACTTATTAAACTTATTAAAACTTTTTTTTCTATGTATTAAACTTCTCAATTTATACTTCCCTGTAGCCCTCCATTCTCAGGTCCAGACCCAATGAAGACTTACAACATAATATTAAGAGGAATAGATATGATTGAATTTCCAAAGAAGATAACCAAAAATGCTGCTAACTTAATAAAAAAACTATGCAGGTAAGTAATACAATACATTGCATTCAATATTGGCAAAGTAACTTCCACTCAGTCACTAAGTATAAAAAGTAGATCGATGCTTCATATATCTGTTTGGGTTTACATATCTAGTCTTGCAATGCATTTACAGAAAAGTAGCTGATAAAGTTTATTATCACTATAAATAGACACTTTTCCCCCTTTCATTTAACTTTATATTCAGCTACAGCAATTTTCAGATGCTGTTTGTATGAATACACTGCCCTCTAATGGTCAATATGGGTATTATTAGAAGATTAGCAGGTGAAGTAATACAAATACAGTACAGCTCTTCAACAAAAAAAGTATATTATTAAAAGTATATGTATATATATATATATATATATATATATATATATATATATATATATTTTAAGAAAGGGTCAAGCATCACACATTTCTTTTCATAAGTCATAATTATTTTTTTTGTGCATATATGATAACAAATAAAACTTCCGTTTATTAGGTAAAGGGAAACTGGAGCAAAAGGTACATGGAGGCTGCCATATTTATTTCCTTTTTAAACAATACTGGTTGTCTGGCAGTCCTGCTGATCCTCTGCTTCTAATACTTGTTAACCATAGACTCTGAACAAGCACATTGCTTATCGCATCTGCATACTTGTTCAGGGTCTATTGCTAAAATGTAGAGGCAGAGGATCAGCAGGACAGCCATGCAACTGGTTATGTTAAAAAGAAAATTATTATGACAGCTTCCATATACCTCTTGCTTCAGGTTCCCATTAATGTTAGTTGACACGTGTATATAAAATGAATACCCCATAAGTGATGAGTTTTACAGGGGAGTATACCTTGATGCTTCTATGTATATTTTACAGGGGAGTATAACTTGATGCTTATATGTATACTTAAGTGTTATGTGCTGCTATAGTTTATGAACCATTTATTTTCCATTATCAGGGACAATCCATCAGAAAGATTAGGAAACTTGAAAAATGGAGTGAAAGACATCCAAAAGCACAAGTAAGTAGATGTTATAAACCAATATGCATAACAAATACCTGCTAATGGTTAACAGTACCACTTTTTACATCTGAGTACAAATTCTTCCCTGTAGCATTTTTTTCCTCCTATGGACTACAGTTTTGTCATTTTATCTATGTCCCTGTTTAATCAGCTATAACTTTATCACTACTTATGATACCTTAGTGATATAAACTGTGCATCTTCCTTGGGGGGGGGGGGGGGGCAAACTTTATTTTATTTCCTATGAATTTTAAAGGGAAAAGACAAACACAATGAAAAAAATGGTTTTCAGTTTCACAAATTATTGTTTTAAATCACTAATTTAAATTTAAAGTACCACTATACTATAAATAAAAAATACACAAATTCAATTTGTATTTGTATCCCATTTTTCATAAATCTTACATTTTGTTTCTGCTACAATGGTCGTGATTCACAAAGCTTTTTCACCTGTTTTCCTCTGTTTTTAAGCTCACAAAGAGCAAAAATATAATATAATTAAGGTGAGAAAAGTAATATTGAAATGAAGTTAGTCACAAACAACTTACTTTGAGTGATTATTTTGCTTATAAGTGTGTTGAAAGGTTATTTTTATCAATTAGGTGATACATAAGTCATTTATGAGAAGTTTTGTGAATAGAGCCCAATATATGGGGACAAAATTCGATTTTGAAATTTTTTCTGCATGATGTCCTTTTTTTTTTCTACTAGTACTACAATGATAATGAATACATTTCTAAAGGTGAAAAGGAACGAGAGTTATTTTATGGTCTTAACTTAAATCGGAACTGACGTTAGTTTGAAAACAAACTGTTTCACTTACCTGGGGCTTCTGCAAGTCCCCAGCAGCCATCCTATCCCGTGCCGATCCTCCACGATCCTCGATTCTCCAGCCGACAGCTACTTTTGTTTTCGCTGCCAGGCCACTGCGCCTGCGCGGCTCTGGCCACACGTATCCATCTTTGTGTTCCAGTCCGCGATAGCGCTATTGCAGACGGGAACACGTAAAAAGGATATGTTTGGCAGGGCAGTGCAGGCCTTGACTTAAAAGATGAGTAACAAAATGGAGAGGTGGTGGGAGAACAGTGGATCGTAGAGGACCGGCGTGGGACAGAAAGGCTGCTGGGGGCTTGCAGAAGCCCCAGGTAAGTGAAACTAATTGTTTTCAAACTAACTTCAGTTCCACTTTAAAAGTAGTTGGGGCGTAATAAAAGGAGGCTAAGCAGTATTTTTATTGTAAAAGAAATCTTCCTCGCTATAGCTTGCCCTGGTGATTCCCCCCCCCCCTTATTTTTAGCATTCCCCAGGGGTCTAGTGGAATATATATATATATATATATATATATATATCCTTGTAGTCTAGTGGCCCACCTCCCTCTTACAGCTTTCCCTGGTAGCCTAGTGCTCCCCCTACCCCTTATAGCTCCTGGGAGCCCACTGGTGCACCTTCCCCCCCCCTCCTTTTAGTTTTCCCTGGTAATCTAGGGGTCTCTTCCTCCTACACACATGTGCACTTTATAGCTTTCCCTGGTAGTCTAGTAGTCCCACCACCCTCCCCTCTTATAATGGTCTCCAGTAGTCAAGTACCACTCTCCATCCTAATATTTTTTGCTGCAGAAGGAAGTTGAAGCTGTACTAAATGAGCACAGAAGACATGTGCACCAACCTGTACAAATCCATGCAGTATTTTATTCCATGTTGAGCTTGAACCACATGCCAGTGGCACTACAGAAAAGGGTGCCTGGACAGGGGGATGGATTGGGGTAATGACACCGAACAGCTAACCGCTGTTTCTCGTGCAAGGAGGCATCCATCTCCTCTGTTCTTCCTTTACAATGGATTGTGTAATTTCCTTACTTAAAGAGACTATACAGCCAAATTAGACAGAGGTGTAGACATTTACCCTTCAGGTAAAATGTTACAACAACTTTCTAGGTCTTTATCTTTTAAATCTCTCTCCAAGTCCCGGAAGCCGGTGCTTCTGGCACAAGCACACTATCATAGTCATATAAAGTGAGTGAAATTGCATGGTGTAAAACAAGTAGGTAATAGTATATAACACAAGAAATATGGAAGGCTAAAGTAAAGGTAAAGATGCTGTCAATTGGAATTATCATGATTTACGCACTAAGGTGCCCAACTGGGAATTATGGCTACAAACTAAAGCCAAGTACACAAATTCAATTAACATTACCCACAGGGATCGGCACTAGAGATGTCGCGAACCTCCGATTTTCGGTTCGCGGAAAGTTCGGTTCGCGAAAATGTTCGCGAACCGCAATTCACTTCAATGGGGAGGCGAACTTTAAAATTTAGAAACATTTTTACTGGCTGAAATCTTAATGGAAAGCATGTTTCAAGACTTCTAACTCCACCCTCCACCCTCCTCCCTCCTACCCTTCTACCCTTCTCCCCTTCTACCTATTCGCGAACCTTCGCCATCTGCCAGGGAATTCCAGTATTTCAAAAACCAGCTTACATACCGTGACTGGGATTTGAACCCAGGTCTTAGTGTATGGTAGGTAACTAACATATCCATTATACCACCAACACTACTAGCTGAAAGTAGCCTAGCATGTACCATTTATGCTCAATGCAAGAGAAAAATTAGACAAGACAAATAACACTTATATCACACTTTTCTCCTGGCAGACTCAAAGCACCAGAGCTGCAGCCACTAGGGCACACTCTATAGGCAGTAGAAGTGTTAGGAAGACTTGCCTAAGGTCTCCTACTGAATAGGTGCTGGCTTACTGAGCAGACAGAGCCAAGATTCCAACCCTGGTCTCCTGTGTCAGAGGCAGAGCCCTTAACCATTACACCATGCAGCCACTGCTTACAGATATGTAGCCAAGCTTCCACAAAGATAGGCACCGCACTCCAGATGTATTTATCAGCTCTTATGCTTTATTGCATGAAAAAGTGACAGGTAGCTGCCTGTCACTTTTTCATGCAATAAAGCATAAGAGCTGATAGATACATCTGGAGTGCGGTGCCTATCTTTGTGGATGCTTGACCTGTGGACCCTTTGGTACAAGGGTGAGGATTTGGGCACGCCTCATTGAAACTTTTGAGCCTGGTGTGGGTGATCCTGGACACACGTTTAGATATGTAGCCAGACATGGCCTTGTCTTTTGTGTTCAGCAGTTGTCAAGAGAAAAATTAGACAACTGTTGAACGCAACTGTCAAACACAAAAGACAAGGCCATGTCTGGCTACATATCTGTAAGCAGTGGCTGCATGGTGTAATGGTTAAGGGCTCTGCCTCTGACACAGGAGACCAGGGTTTGAATCTCATCTCTGTCTGTTCAGTAAGCCAGCACCAATTCAGTAGGAGACCTTAGGCAAGTCTTCCTAACACTGCTACTGCCTATAGAGTGTGCCCTAGTGGCTGCAGCTCTGGTGCTTTGAGTCTGCCAGGAGAAAAGTGTGATATAAATGTTATTTGTCTTGTCTAATTTTTCTCTTGCATTGAGCATAAATGGTACATGCTAGGCTACTTTCAGCTACTTTCAGCTAGTAGTGTTGGTTAGTATGTTAGTTACCTACCATACATTGAGACCTGGGTTCAAATCCCAGTCACGGTATGTAAACTGGTTTTTGAAATACTAGAATTCCCTGGCAGATGAGACCCTCCTCCCTCCGGTAGGAGGGAATAGGGTGGAGGGTGGAGGGAGGAGGGTGGAGGGAACAAGAGGCTAATTAAAATGTCCTTATTAGAGTGTGTAGCAGCTGTCCCTTAATTAATTAGTATAGGCAGACGAGTGAGTCAAATGGCTCAAGGACCTTGACTTGTATAAGGGAGGGTGGGGCTCCAGGCGTGAGTGCAGTCTGATTGGCAACAATGTGCCTGCTGACTGTGAGGGTCAAAGTTTTGCTCAATAGAGCATTATGGGGCGAATAGAACTTCCGCGAAAGTTCGCCATTAGTAGGCGAACGCAAACCACCGAAGTTCGCCTGGAATCGTTCGCCGGCAAACAGTTCGGGACATCTCTAATCGGCACACTATTCCTTGGGCAAAAGTTCAGGGGCCCCATGCTGTACAAATGTGCTGCTAGCCTTGAGGCTGGCAACTTGTTTTGTTTTATGAAGGAGGAGGTGGACACATAATGGATAACAATGGAATAGGGCAGGGATCAGACGGTCTGGCATGGATCTGGCATGAGTGTAAAATTGGTTGTTATGAGCAGTTGCTCCAGGACTCCTCTAATACTTATTTTCCCTGTACAGTAAAAGTGAGAAACAAGGAAACAAGCAAAATGTTAAGAAAAACAGTTCCTTTCTAACGAGGGGACAAGGGCAAAATTAACTTGTTTACATATACTCAGGAGAGCTGACAAAATGTTATTTTAACTACTCAGTGCCAAGAATTACTTTCCTAAACTACAAGATGTTGGGAAAATTATTCTTATCTGACAAACTTGAAGAACTTCAATTACATGCACTGGGGAAAATTTTATCTCAGGGCTTGCATGACCTTTGTAAGAAATACAAACAATTATGTTCCCATGGCATTCAAGTGTTATGTTTAATATAAATCATTCCATCTATAATAAATATGGAGGCACGTAATGTCTTTTTTATAAATGCTAATTAGATTATATTTATGGCCAATTAAAGTAACTTATTCTAATTAAAACACAATAGAGATTGTGCAGCTTAGCCATTTCGATCAGAGTATTTCAGATCCTGCAGAAGGAAAATGCTAGAAGGAATTTGTTTTTTGTGTTTTGTTTTCTTATAACTGTCCATAGAAAGGGTAGTGAATGTAAAGTACAGTTTGTTTCATATAAAAGAGAATAAATATGAGAGGCTTATTAGAACTGCAGATACTTTAAATAAAGCTAATATTGAGGAGAGAGATATTTTGCATATGCATATGGAAATTGTGATGCTATTTCTTGAGAGAGGAATATTCAGTACTGGATATGGTCTGTTACCCCAGTAAATAACATGTCCACTAGCAATGCACAGAATACTGAATTATTTCATATTGTAAACACCGGCTGCAGTGGACAATGACATGTTCCACATATGCATGGTTTTGCATGTATATTTATGAGAGTGGTTCTTACTAGAGTTGGGCCGAACCTCCGATTTTAGGTTCACGAACCGGGTTCGCGAACTTCCGCGTAAGGTTCGGTTCGCGTAAAAGTTCGCGAACCGCAATAGACTTCAATGGGGATGCGAACTTTGAAAAAAAAAAAATTATGCTGGCCACAAAAGTGATGGAAAAGATGTTTCAAGGGGTCTAACACCTGGACCCCCAGGTGGAGGAGTGGGATACATGCCAAAAGTCCCCGAGAAAAATCTGGATTTGACGCAAAGCAGCGTTTTAAGGGCAGAAATCACATTGAATGCTAAATGACAGGCCTAAAGTGCTTTAAAACATCTTGCATGTGTATACATCAATCAGGTAGTGTAATTAAGGTACTGCTTCACACTGACACACCAAACTCACCGTGTAATGCACCGCAAACAGCTGTTTGTGTAGTGACGGCCATGCTGGACTGGTGCGCACCATGGCGAGAACAGGTATGCAGTGGCGGGTTCACTGAACAGACCAGGTATGCAGTGGCGGGTTCACTGAACAGAACAGGTATACAGTGGCGGGTTCACAGAACAGGTATGCAGTGGCAGGTTCACTGAACAGGTATACAGTGGCGAGTTCACTGAACACAACAGGTATGCAGTGGCGGGTTCACTGAACAGGAATACAGTAGCGGGTTCACTGAACAGAACAGGTATGCAGTGGCGGGTTCACTGAACAGTACAGGTATGCAGTGGCAGGTTCACTGAACAGGTATGCAGTGGTGGGTTCACTGAACAGGTATGCAGTGGTGGATTCACAGTACAGGTATGCAGTGGCAGGTTCACTGAACAGGTATGCAGTGGCGGGTTCACTGAACAGGTATGCAGTGGTGGGTTCACAGTACAGGTATGCAGTGGTGGGTTCACAGAACAGGTATGCAGTGGCAGGTTCACTGAACAGGTATGCAGTGGTGGGTTCACAGTACAGGTATGCAACAGAACAGGTATGCAGCCAGGAACAAGCTAAGCCTAACTAATCTTTCCCTATGAGAGACAGTCTGCAGCAGCTCGCCCTACTCTCACTAACGCAGGCACACGAGTGAGCCTAATGACCGCCGCTGCCTGCCTTTTATTAGGGGGGGAGTGGCTCCAGGGGCTAGTGTAGCCTAATTGGATACACTGGGCCTGCTGACTGTGATGTAGAGGGTCAAAGTTGACCCTCATGGTGCATTATGGGGCGAACCGAACTTCCGCAAAAGTTCGCCTGCGGGACGCGAACGCGAACCACTGAAGTTCGCATGGAACCGTTCGCAGGCGAACCGTTCGGCCCAACTCTAGTTCTTACATGAAATAAGCTGTATTAATGCACTTCTTAGATAAAAAGTAAAGTACATTAAAAAATAAAGCTTTGGCTTGATTTCTTGTTGGTAAGGTAACTCTGTGAGGTATTTTAGATGTGAGGATGGAACCTTTTGAATTAATTATGCAGGAATTTAATTTTATGCAGAGGAGAGCTCATCAAAGGATAACGATGCCAGTCATAGCTACTTGTTTGTGAATTGCATCTTTTGATCATTTCCCCTGCTTTACTGACCTAAATATCAAATGGTTTAGACCAGGTCTAAAAATAGGTCTAAAACGGGTCTACATGAAAAGGGCGCCGGTAAAAAAGGGCGCCTGGTGGAGCCCATATATATACCAACTTCGGCTACAAAAAAGGCGCCTGGTGTAGCCCATATAAACTTCGGCTACAAAAAAGACACTTGGTGTAGCCCATATAAAAACTTGGGCTACAAAAAAAACAAGGCGCCTGGTGTAGCCCATATACAAACTTCGGCTAGAAAAAAACTCCGGGATGTGTTAATTACTATTCCCCCTCCAGGCCGCCATGGATAGTGGGGGAATGAAATAATTCGGCTTACAGTGCTTGTAGCCCATATAAAAACTTCGGCTACAAAAAAAAAATCAATAATATGGGCTACAGAGGGGCACCTTACTGTAGCCGAAAAAATATGGGCTACAAAGGGGAGCCCGCTTGTAGCCGAAAACCTTGTAGCCGAAAAAATATGGGCTACAAAGGGGAGCCCACTTGTAGCCTATATCAAAACTCGGGCGCCCTTTTCTACACCTTGTAGCCCATATTTCCAGAAATAACATTGATGTCTATGGCGGCGCCCTTTTCATACAGGCAGCTCGGGCGCCCTTTTCAACCGATCCCGTCTAAAACATTTAGTAATAGTGAATTCCCCTTTGATGCAACTGACCAAACCATCAGTAGACTAAAAACCATCAGTAGACTAGTCTAAACTGCTTAGTGAATTGAGGCCAATAAGTAGGTAAAACTCTTTAGAAGGGACTGTTTCAGCAGCACACGGAAAAGGTGGAGCCTCTGTCAGGTTGTATTGCTGTCACTTTAGTCTTTCTCTAGTAATAAAAAAAGTATTTGCAATTATTCCAACTGGAGTGAGCATATGAGGTGTCCCACAATGCACCACTGCTGAGTATGCAAATCATCCCTTTCTTGTCCCTGGAAGCTAAATGCACCTCCAGAACTGCTGGAATGCAGTGATGTGTCAGCTTGTTAATTGTACAGAGTGATTCTAATCCAACATGCATATAAATTGTTTCAGACAGTTTGGACCTCATCAGTGCATGGCATAGATGAATATGGCTCTATAAGGTAGGACTTAATACACCAAGAGTTGCAGATTGTCAGCAACCTCATGGTGGACCAGAACTCCTAGGAGTGTGTTCTGGAGGTGTGTTTGGCTTTCAGGGACAACAGAGGGAGTATCTGCATATTCAGCAGTGATGCATTGTGGGAGACCTCAAACGCTTACTCCAACCTGAATAATTGCAAATACCTTCTGTTTTAAGTAGGCAAATTTCTATTTCAAATATAATTTTTAGTAAGACGGCTTTTTGGTCCTTTTTAGCCCCTTACACATTTCTAAGAGTTCTGGTTCACTGTGAGCTTGCTGGGCAATCTGTAATGCTATGTAATGCAATGGTCTCATATCAGAGCCCTTAGTTCACAGTGACAGGAGCTAAGGTAATTCTCCACAACGTGGATGTGAACAGCAGTAGCAAATTGGCATACATTCTTAAACCTCCTCCTCTCAGTATCATCATTCTTTTTCATAAATGTGGGTAGAGATAAGACTTTTAATAGTTATCACCCTTAATGCATTTACCAACTTTATTATTAGTAGGGGTACATAAATACTAACTATACTTAAAGAGGAACTGTAACCAAGTATTGAACTTCATCCAAATCAGTAGCTGATACCCCCTCTCCCATAAGAAATCTTTACCTTTTCTTAAACAGATCATCAGGAGGGTCTGTATGGCTGATATTGTGGTGAAACCACTCCCACAGCGTGATGTCATGACCAAGGTCCTGACAGTTTGCTGTCTGTGAACCTTGTTGCATTGTGGGTAATAACAACTTTTTCAAACTGCCAGACAAGCAATATCTCTCTCTGTGCAAAGAACTCTCAGTAATGAACATTCCATACAGATCACTTGGCAAAACGAAAGATGTTGTCACTTGTGATACTTTTTAGAATGTAAATCCGGGTGAGGAAAGCTTTTACAATGAGCAAACACTGACTAAGCAATCTATAAATGAATATTGTAAAAAAATAAGACATTTTATTAATTTTCACTACAGTTCCTCTTTAAAGGGAACCTTAACTGAGAGGGATATAGATGTTTCCTTTTAAACAATACCAGTTGCTTGTCAGTCCTGCTGATCTCTTTGGTTCTAGTAGTGGCTGAATCACACACCTGAAACAAGTATGCAGCTAATCCAGTCTGACTTCAGTCAGAGCACCTAATCTGCATGCTTGTTGAGGGGCTTTGGCTAAAAGTATCAGAGACATAGGATCAGCAGGAGAGTCAGGCAACTGGTATTCTTTTAAAAGGAAAAATCCATATCTTTCTCAGTTTAGGTTCTCTTTAAGTTATTCTTACATGGCCCTGCCTCTTAAAGGGAACCTGAAGAAAGAGGTATATGGAGGCTGCCATATTTATTTCCTTTTTAGCAGTACCAGTTGCCTGGCTATCCTGCTGATCCTGCCTCTAATACTTTTAGCCATCGGCCCTGAACAAGCACGCAGCAGATCAGATGTTTCTGACAATATTGTCAGATTTGACAAGATTAGCTGCATGCTTGTTTCTGGTAAATACCAGGTAGACAAACACCCTACAGGGACAGACGTGTGCTTAAGTGTAAAGATTCAATAGCCCAAGTGAGTCAAATGAAATCCAATGCGAAGAATCCACAGCACCTTGTCAGTAATGTATAGCTCTTTTATTGTTAAAAATAATAAAGAGATAGCCATAGCAGCGACAGACACTGTTTCGGACAAGGTCCTTCCTTAAGCTGTGTCAGGTAACCTGTTCGTGACACCAAAATTGCTACATATGTTAACCACTTCCCAACCGCCTAACGCACAGAGGCGGCCGGGAAGTGGACCCCGCAAGGACCAGCTCATGCCCAAAGGCGGCGGTCCTTGTAGGGGCATGGGCGGAGCGATCGCGTCATCCGTGACGCGATCCTCCGCCGGCGCCTGTCACCGCTCACCTGCCGCAACATCCCGCCGGCCATACGGAAGCGCCGGCGGGATGTTAACCCCGCGATCGCTGCATACAAAGTGTATAATACACTTTGTAATGTTTACAAAGTGTATTATACAGGCTGCCTCCTGCCCTGGTGGTCCCAGTGTCCGAGGGACCACCAGGGCAGGCTGCAGCCACCCTAGTCTGCACCCAAGCACACTGATTTCTCCCCCCCTGCCCCAGATCGCCCACAGCACCCCTCAGACCCCCACCTGCCCACCCCCCAGACCCCTGTTTGCACCCAATCACCCCCCTAATCACCCATCAATCACTCCCTGTCACTATCTGTCAACGCTATTTTTTTTTATCTCCCCCCCCTGCCCACTGCCCCCTCCTGATCACCCCCCACCCCTCAGATTCTCCCCAGACCCCCCACCCCCTGTGTACTGTATGCATCTATCCCCCCTGATCACCTGTCAATCACCTGTCAATCACCTGTCAATCACCTGTCAATCACCCATCAATAACCCCCTGTCACTGCCACCCATCAATCAGCCTCTAACCTGCCCCTTGCGGGCAATCTGATCACCCACCCACACCGATAGATCGCCCGCAGATCCGACATCAGATCACCACCCAAGCGCAGTGTTTACATCTATTCTCTCCTCTAAACACCCACTAATTACCCATCAATCACCCCCTATCACCACCTGTCACTGTTACCCATCAGATCAGACCCTAATCTGCCCCTTGCGGGCACCCAATCACCCGCCTACACGCTCAGATTGCCCTCAGACCCCCCCTTATCAATTCGCCAGGGCATTATTTACATCTGTCCTTCCCTGTAATAACCCACTGATCACCTGTCAATCACCTGTCAATCACCCATCAATCACCCCCTGTCACTGCCACCCATCAATCACCCCCTGTTACTGCCACCCATCAATCAGCCGCTAACCTGCCCCTTGCGGGCAATCTGATCACCCACCCACACCAATAGATCGCCCGCAGATCTGACATCAGATCACCACCCAAGCGCAGCGTTTACATCTATTGTCTCCTCTAAACACCCACTAATTACCCATCAATCACCCCCTATCACCACCTGTCACTGTTACCCATCAGATCAGACCCTAATCTGCCCCTTGCCGGCACCCAATCACCCGCCTACACGCTCAGATTGCCCTCAGACCCCCCCTTATCAATTTGCCAGGGCATTATTTACATCTGTCCTTCCCTGTAATAAACCACTGATCACCCATCAATCACCCCCTGTCACTGCCACCCATCAATCACCCCCTGTCACTGCCACTCATCAATCAGCCCCTAACCTGCCCCTTGTGGGCAATCTGATCACCCACCCACACCAATAGTTCGCCCGCAGATCCGACGTCAGATCACCTCCCAAGTGCAGTGTTTATATCTGTTCTCTACCCTAAACACCCACTAATTACCCATCAATCACCCCCTGTCACTGCTACCTATCAGATTAGACCCCTATCTGCCCCTAGGGCACTCAATCACCCGCCCACACCCTCAGAATGCCCTCATGCCCCAGCCCTGATCACCTCGCCAGTGCATTGCTTGCATCTATTCCCCCCTCTAATCACACCTTGAGACACCCATCAATCACCTCCTGTCACCCCCTAGCACACCTACCCATCAGATCAGGCCCTAATTTGCCCCGTGTGGGCTCCTGATCACTTGGCCAAACCTTCAGATTCCCCCTCAGACCCCCTTCCGATCACCTCCCCAGTGCATCGATTGCATCTATTTTCCCCTCTAACCACCCCCTGAGACACCCATCAATCACCTCCTGTCACCCCCTAGCACTCCTATCCATCAGATCAGGCCCAATACAACCTGTCATCTAAAAGGCCACCCTGCTTATGTCCGGTTCCACAAAATTTGCCCCCTCATAGACCACCTGTCATCAAAATTTTCAGATGCTTATACCCCTGAACAGTCATTTTGAGACATTTGGTTTCCAGACTACTCACGGTTTTGGGCCCGTAAAATGCCAGGGCGGTATAGGAACCCCACAAACTGACCCCATTTTAGAAAAAAAGACACCCCAATGTATTCTGTTAGGTGTATGACGAGTTCATAGAAGATTTTATTTTTTGTCAAAAGTTAGCGGAAATTGATTTTTGTTTTTTTTTCACAAAGTGTCATTTTTCACTAACTTGTGAAAAAAATAAAATCTTCTATGAACTCGCCATACACCTAACGGAATACCTTGGGGTGTCTTCTTTCTAAAATGGGGTCACTTGTGGGGTTCCTATACTGCCCTGGCATTTTAGGGGCCCTAAACCGTGACTCATTGCATAATTATGTTCTTTTCATATAGTATACAGTGGTGTGAAAAACTATTTGCCCCCTTCCTGATTTCTTATTCTTTTGCATGTTTGTCACACTTAAATGTTTCTGCTCATCAAAAACCGTTAACTATTAATCAAAGATAGCATAATTGAACACAAAATGCAGTTTTAAATGATGGTTTTTATTATTTAGTAAGAAAAAAACCTCCAAATCTACATGGCCCTGTGTGAAAAAGTAATTGCTCCCCTTGTTAAAAAATAACTTAACTGTGGTTTATCACACCTGAGTTCAATTTCTGTAGTCACCCCCAGACCTGATTACTGCCACACCTGTTTCAATCAAGAAATCACTTAAATAGGAGCTATCTGACACAGAGAAGTAGACCAAAAGCACCTCAAAAGCTAGACATCATGCCAAGATCCAAAGAAATTCAGGAACAAATGAGAACAAAAGTACTGTAATTGAGATCTATCAGTCTGGTAAAGGTTATAAAGCCATTTCTAAAGCTTTGGGACTCCAGCGAATCACAGTGAGAGCCATTATCCACAAATACATGGAACAGTGATGAACCTTCCCAGGAGTGGCTGGCCGACCAAAATTACCCCAAGAGCGCAGAGAAAACTCATCGGAGAGGCCACAAAAGACCCCAGGACAACATCTAAAGAACTGCAGGCTTCACTTGCCTCAATTAAGGTCAGTGTTCACAACTCCACCATAAGAAAGAGACTGGGCAAAAACGGCCTGCATGGCAGATATCCAAGGCGCAAACCACTTTTAAGCAAGAAGAACATTAAGGCTCCTCTCAATTTTGCTAAAAAAACATCTCAATGATTGCCAAGACTTTTGGGAAAATACCGTGTGGACCGGCGAGACAAAAGTTGAACTTTTTGGAAGGTGCGTGTCCAGTTACATCTGGCGTAGAAGTAACACAGCATTTTAGCAAAAGAACATCATACCAACAGTAAAATATGGTGGTGGTAGTGTGATGGTCTGGGGTTGTTTTGCTGCTTCAGGACCTGTAAGGCTTGCTGTGATAGATGGAACCATGAATTCTACTGTCTACCAAAAAATCCTGAAGGAGAATGTCCGGCCATCTGTTTGTCAACTCAAGCTGAAGCGATCTTGGGTGCTGCAGCAGGACAATGACCCAAAACACACCAGCAAATCAACCTCTAAATGGCTGAAGAAAAACAAAAAGAAGACTTTGGAGTGGCCTAGTCAAAGTCCTGACCTGGATCCTATTGAGATGTTGTGGCGGTTCATGCTAGAAAACCCTCAAATAAAGCTGAATTACAACAATTCTGCAAAAATGAGTGGGCCAAAATTCCTCCAGAGCGCTGTAAAAGACTCGTTGCAAGTTATCGCAAACGCTTGATTGCAGTTATTGCTGCTAAGGGTGGCCCAACCAGTTATTAGGTTCAGGGGGCAATTTCTTTTTCACACAGGGCCATGTAGGTTTCAAGGTTTTTTTCTCACTTAATAATAAAAACCATCATTTAACACTGCATTTTGTGTTCAATTATGTTATCTTTGACTAATAGTTAACAGTTTTTGATGAGCAGAAACATTTAAGTGTGACAAACATGCAAAAGAATAAGAAATCAGGAAGGGGGCAAATAGTTTTTCACACCACTGTATAGGGCATTCCTCAAGCCAAATACTTTTTTTTTGTTTTAATGCTCTAAATCCCTATAAACTAAACAAGCCTCACCCACAGCTTCTCCAGAGTGCCTTGGCACTCTCAGCCTTAGTAGCAAGGGCTTATGGGAGCTTATGGGCAGGAGGAGGAGGTGGTTACTAGCCAGAGACTTCAGAGGCAGAGGGGAGAAGGGAGGAGGAGAGGGGAGTGAAGTTTTCACAGGCTGAGGGCTGGAGATACAGATCAGCTTTCCTGTGTGAAATGTGACAAACAGAACATGGCCGCTCTCATTGTATCCCAGAAATAATTAATCAAAAACTGTTGAAGCTGTTTGCAGCTAGATTTTCTGTGTAACCTATCTAAACTTTAGATAAGTTATGTAGACAAGTTACTAGTTATAGTTAGTTTTTCATCTCAGATCCGCTTTATGGAGAATAGTGGGTAAAAGTCAAAAAAAATAATTTTCCAAAAAGACCTTGTAGTTTTTTTAAAAAAATGATTTTAAAATGCAACGAAAAAATGGGTTTTAAACAAAAAAAATGTTTAAAAACATTTTACTTTGCATATTTAAAATCGATTTTTCTCAAAAACTACTCTTTTTCTAAAAAATACCCAAAGCGAAAATAAACAAATGAAATATACGATTGTATCCATCTTCCTTCTCCTAAAAATGACTTTTTAATATATTCCCCAGTTTTTTTTATGTTTAAATCTACTTTTTAAGTTTGAATTGTTTTATTGTTTTTGCTCAATTACACATTCATTGACGTATGCCAGAGCTAAAATGTATGAACTATTGACACAGGATAGTTATTTGTGTGTTAGGCAGTGTACATACCCATGTCTATCTCATGTCACATATCACTTCGGGTATCCTTTAACACATGTACCAATTTTGGTAGCAATAGATGTATGTATGTATGCTATTAACTGCTAAAGTCTGCATAAAATTTGCAAAATTACGCAAAAAATTAGGCAAAAAATTACGAAATACTACTATTACACACAAAATTAATTACGATTTTCCCTGACATTTCACATTACAATTACATTACTTTGGATACATTAACTGTGGATTTGTGACTCACTGGAGGATTGTGCATTGGCGAACCAGGAAGCCTGGAAGTGGCTGCTCCAGCAAACAGTCTATTAATTTATAGCTTCCCCTGGGGCAGGCATGGGCAAACTCGGCCCTCCAGCTGTTACGGAACTACAAGTCCCACAATGCATTTGCCATAACTGTGGCTGTCAGACTCCTGCAATGCATTGTGGGACTTGTAGTTCCTTAACAGCTGGAGGGCCAAGTTTGCCCATGCCTGCCCTGGGGTCTAGTGGCCCCCCTATATATTTATCTAACTTGCATCCATTTCCCATGCTATGGAATTCCAATATGAACAAATGATACTGAAACACAATTTTTTTCTTGCAGATGGTTTGAAGGCTTTAATTGGGAAGGTTTACGGAAAGGTACACTGACACCACCTATAATACCAAGTGTAAGTATTACTTTCTCCATTTATTTACGCCTTCATCTAGTCATGTACTAAATGTGGGAAGTTACACAACAGAGGACATACTGTACAGTAGTGGTGTGTAAAAATATTCTTAGTATCCCACTATGTGAAAATAATTGGTAAGTGGACACATATAGTAGTAGTTGGTCAGAAATCAGGACTGAGTTGCCCTACCAAAGGATACAAGACTAGTGGAATATAGTGAACTTTGCCATGTTGAGTTGTGACACATTTTGAATCTAAATCCTCTCCAGCACCATTTTTAACTTTAAGGGCTCTTTCACACCAAGACGTTGCGTTACTGTTACCAACCGGTGGTAACAGTAGCGCATGGGCTTTCGCGGCCCTGGGACTTCAGATGAAGTTTCCCAGGGTGTGATTATACTGCACCTGGTGCAGTAAGTAGTTAAAAGGACACTTAAGGATAGGAGGGTTAGTGTTAGGCGATAAGGTCAAAGGTTAGTCTTCAGCACAGTTATAAGAGACTCATAGGGTATCAGTAGCTTAGTAGCGCTAATTTAATGCGACACAACAATGGCAATAGCTGTTTGAAGATTTCATATGCAGAGCCAATAATAGAAGCCAATGTCCAGTACCTGAATTAACAAGTGGCTCTTTAAATGGATTTGTCTTTGGAACCATAACTCCAGCATACTGGCTGAGTTACGCATTATTAAAAGCAGAGGTGCTGCTCAACAGGCAAGTGGATTTTTTTTTTTCAGTTCAGCAGTGGCAGTCTGCATTTTCATCTCACTTTAAATTAGCTATGTTATTAATAAATTAATGGCAAACTGACTTATTAAAACATCCTGTTTAAGCCTGTTAATGGCAAGAGGACATTTTAATAAGTCGCTCGCTCCTGCCACTGCTCCGCACATGTGCGCGCTGCTCCCGCCATTGCTACCCTGCGGTCTCCGTGTTCCGTGATTGGGGAAGAGAACCGAGCGGTCTTCTGCCCAATCCATTCATAAAACAGGAAACCGTCACAGTTCAGTAAAATGCAAAAGAAGAAAAGAAAAGTGAACTGAACACTTCCGAAGCAGGAGAGTGTTCACTAGCACCATCTTGTGGCCAAAAAGTAAAATTACACATACAGGCACTTATACACAATAAATCAGTTTAAAAAAAATACATAAATAGTTGCTTTAGGGACTCAGCTTTTATATTTTATGAGGGAATATTACTATAACTTTACTACATAGGGGCTTGTAATTATGGACCTGACAAAAAAACAAAAAAAAAAACCCAGAAAAATAACACCTATATTTCCACATAATATATTGTCGCCATACATTGTGATAGGGACATAATTTAAAAACGGTTTAATAATCTGGACAACTGGGCAAACAAAATGTGTCAGTTTTAACCACAGGAAAAGTTAAATTTTACCACTATAATGGCCGAAACCTGAGAAATAATGATATTTTTTCCATTATTTTCTTATTTTTCCCGTTAAAACGCATTTAAAAAAAAAAAGATTCTTAGCAAGATGTACCACCCATAGAAAGCCTAATTGGTGGGGGAAAATAAACTAGGTATATATAGATCATTTTGTTGTGATAAGTAGTAAAAAAAAAATATCAGGGAAAAAATGGGAGAAGCACTGACAGGTGAAAATTGCTCTGGTCCGTTACGTTAAAAAACACTTGGGGGTGAACTGGTTAATCTGCATCTACTTTTAAAGGGATGAGATGTCAATTCTAATTGTTTCCTATAGGAGAATCAGAAAGGTTGTTTCAGCTATAGGTAACATTTCTCATCCATGTTTCTGTCATTTGTATTGCAGGTTGCATCCCCCACAGACACAAGCAATTTTGACAGTTTTCCAGAAGACAATGATGATCCACCCCCTGATGACAACTCAGGATGGGACATGGACTTTTAATGCATTTTTCTTTCCTGCTTCTGCCTTGCTGAAGACAGCTTTCCTGAAACATGGCTGCCAAGAGAACAAAAGAAAGGATGGAGGAAGAATAGTGCTCGGGGTCACCATGATGCCTTGATTGATGCTGCTATAGTAACTACAGTGGCATTAGGACTTATTGCTTAGTTCACAGTAACCCTCATATAACATATTTTATGTTTTGACCTTTAAATATAGCAGTTGACATGGTGGTCCTGAAGCAAAAGCCTCTTCGTGAAAAGTATATGCTTTCTATTATTGCGGAATTCACAAGATACCTTTGAACAGTATAGTGTAAACTATATTAAAACTGTACATACTTTGTAGCTAGTGCTATCCATAGGAAGGGATAATTTATTTCATTACAGTTGACCATATAAGGCAGGGATGCCTAAACCTTTCAAACAGAGCTGTTACCCAGCTGGCCCTTTGACTGCTGCCCTACCGCAGTGTCCACCATCCACTGGCTGGTTGGGAAAGATGGGCGCTGTTAGCCAGCAGCAGCAGCCATGGAGTCACATACAGTCACGCCTCTTTTGAAGTGTGTAAGCTGATAATTTACTGCAGGTCAGAGTAGGTAAGTGTGGAAAATATTTATTAATGTTTACCCTAGCTATGTCCTGCTGCAAATCAACATTTTCGCCCTCTCTTCCTACAAACTTAGGTGAAATATATTGGATTTTGCCCATTGTTCCAGCTCAATAGAGGCAGCTATTTTTTTAAGATGTCATGTACATTGAAACATTAATTCTTCCAGGGTGAATCATATATGTGATTGCCTATAAATGACAAAACTAGTGAAAGCTCTCCCATCTCTGTCAAGACCTACGCATGCAGTACTTCACAAGTAAGGGAGTGTACTGATGTAGTTGTCTGTAGTTCATCTTTAAATATCTGTAATTTGAAAACACTCCAAACATGCCGAGAACAAAGCCAGATAGCTGGTAAAGTACAATTAGCAAACCCTGTTTGCAAACAACATATAGGAGAAACTAGTATTTGCAACAAACAAAATGTTTCAGAAATCTCTATGAATTTTAAGTATCTGCCTTGGCTACCTCCATTGAGTGCCAGCAACAGAAACTTATAGAAATGGTACAAGTTTCCCCTGTATTTTAATGATGAAATTAATCTGTTCTTTTCAATTCATTGTGAGGACCACAATCATTTGGTCATTCTATGTTAATGTCAAACCAATTCTTGAAGCTATTTTTTTCTTTCATTTACTTTTTTTTTAATTTGTGTTCATGACAAGACTGAATGTTAACCTCTCTCTCTCTTTTGTTAGATTTTTAACAATTCTAATAAAAAAAGCACAACTGTTGCATATGCTGTTAAAAATGATCATATTAGCTATCAATTCATTCATCCATCTTCACCGATAATTCTGAATGTAGCTAGTAAGCACTGAACCATGTGGTATATGAAGAGGCATGTGTAAACATGTAGGTTCTCAGATGAATCTTACAAAGGGTGTACAAAACATTGTAGTGCTGACTAATAAATATCATGTTTTTCATCAACAACTGCTGTAGCTTGTTGATGAACAAACATAACTGATAACATCTATTCCTGTACATAAAGGAAAAACAAAAATTAAAGGGTCACTATCATAAAATTATGGCCGTCATGCACAAGGTAGTTTTTCGCACAACACCTTTTACAACATTGTGTATTTTATCAAAGGTTAAGTTGCAACACTAATTTAGCTACCCTTCCTTTCCTGTAATAGATCTAGAAGGATCTTTGCACACGGTCTGAGTAGTTTCCCCTTAGGGATGGTCAATGAAATGCAAATAATTTGATCCAAGCATATACATATATTGTATGCATATGTATGCAGCTTTAACATGGACCAATCAAATCCTGCCAAGGTGGAACTCGGCTGGTCTTTTTTCAAGGGGCATAATCTTGTACCAACCTGGAGTTATTTGCATCTCATTCATCTCATTGACCATCCATAGTTTCCTGCCCTTAAAATCCTCATGCTCTCCACACTTTTAGAAATAAGCAATGATGTATTATCAGGCAAAAATGGATTCACACATAATTCAAGCAGTGAAGTGCTTAACCACTTCGGGACCCGCACCCTCTGCCCCCTTGCCGCTAAAATCCGCCGCTCCCCGACGAACACGCCGCTCCGTCCCCATCGCAGGCTGCTCTCTCTGCCGTCGGTATGACGGTAGAGCGCTGTGCGCCGGTCAAGAGGCGGACCGAGCGGGCACAGCGGCGGAGACGGGCGGGGGCGGGTGGTCAATGGGACGTAGAGTTTACATCCGGTCAGAACCGCAGCGCCCCCTGCCTGCCGTAGATTTATACTGCGGCGGTCCGCAGTAGGGTAAACTTGGTTATAAAACTTAAAGGGAACCTGAAGTAAAAGGGGATATGGAGGGTGACATATTTAACTTTAAACAATACCAGTTGCCTGGCAGTCCAGCTGATCTTCTGCCTGTGAGGCCCCTTTACATGAATAGCTGAAGGTGGTCAATTGAATCACTGGTCAGCTGCTCTTATGCAGCGTCCTGGCACTTGATAGCAATTGGTACCAACGCTGGACAGACAGTCCCCCGATGGAGTCACATTTGAGCGTGGCTGCAGCTGTGCTTAGACACGACATGTTGCGGTTCTCTGCCGAGTAGTAACACACTGCCTGTCAAGGGCTGACATGCTTGGTGTTGCAAACACTGCAATTCAGCTGCATTTTATTTGCACCAGAGTGACTTGCGTGGGCAACAGATGGGACGCTGAACTGCCCGAAAAACATGCAATTCAGTCTTCTGTCTGAAAGAGGCCTAATACTTTAAGCCATAGACCCTGAATAAGCATTCAGATCAGATGTTTTTGACAAGATGAGCTGCATGCTTCTTTCAGGCATGAGAGCCAGACACTACTGCAGCCAAACAAATCAGCAGGACTGACAGGCAATTGGTATTGTTTAAAAGGAAATCAATATGGCAGCCTTCATATTCCTCTTTATTCCAGTCTCAGAAATAGAGTAACCTCCACAAGATGAAAACAAAATGGCTCTGGACCAACGCGAATACATATGTCTCTTCTTTCAAGACTGGCAGTTCATACACCCCCTAACCACCCTATCCATGTGGGAGTTGCCACCAAATTCAGACCCACTAACTGCTAAGAGAGAACCAGAGTACTGTAGACAGGAAGTGTTATTCTTGCACTCGAATACAGCAGCTTTGTGCAATGATAATTCTGGTCACTAGACCCAGCACAACTTTACTGTGTTTGGGACAAGAGGAGGCACAATTTAGCTGTGTTTTAGAATATTGTGACTCATTATCAGAACTACTGGTATATGCGAATGTAAAACCGAAGCTTTCTGAATATGCCTCATTTTCATTGCACATCTGTGTTATCCATTGTCTTACTTAGCTTAATAGCTTAAGCCGTGAAAACGAAGGAAAATATTTTTATAGCCAATTGCAGATTAACCTGACTAAAAAGTGGCTCAGTAAGTTTTTGTGTTTGCATTTTGGTTAGTTACTTTTAATGTTTAGCAGAAACAGAGGGATATTTTAACCTTATGTTCTACTAGACAAAGCATCATTACAGTGTAAATACAATAACAGACTTGAAGCTATTAGACTGCCTAGTATTATTTGACAGGCAGGGTTCACACTTGTATGTGCGGAAAATGTGCACACACTTTCGCACAAGGTTTTTTTCTAACACCAATGCACGTAACGTTTGTGTTTTTCCACAGATAAATGTAAAAAAGATTCGAGAAAAATGCATCCAGTGTCTGAAAGATTGCAACTGCTACAGGCTGTCTGTTTTCCCTTGCATGCGAAAAATGTGTATTAAATGTGAATCTGATTTGATTAGGGCTGTTCAGTCAAATGTGAGTTTGCATTGTGGGAAAAAAAGTGCTCAAGTGTGAACCCTGACAAATAGAACTTAAATTTTATATTGCAAAAAGTCTGCTCCCTTTAAGGTGTGTACACACACACTATCACCGGCAACGACGGGTCCGCCGGACCCTCCCGCTGGGCGGACGTTCAGCCAACAGTAGAGCGTGTCGGCAGACTGATAAGGCCAGTGGCGTAGCTAAGGAGCTGTGGGCCCCGATGCAAGTTTTACAATGGGGCCCCCCAAGCACTTTATACATAACAATTGATACTGCGCACCAAAACCTGCCAATGACAACTACAGTGTCAGAGGTGCAAGATGGGGATGGGAAACAGTTTTTTAATGATCACTACTATTCAAAGTATCTATAGAAGTGATTATTATGAGCACAGGACCAATAGAGAGCTCATACTGTAGTTCAGGGAGGGCCCTACGGGGCCCCTCTGGTCAAAGGGCCCCGATGCGGTCGCAACCTCTGCAACCCCTATTGCTACACCCCTGGATAAGGCTGTTTCTGAACGATCCGCTGAGTGGATCGTTCAGAAACAGCCTTATCAGTCTGCCGACAGCGCGTACACATGCACTACTGTCGATGGAACGATGAACGTTCGCCCAGTGGGAGGGTCTGACGGGCCCGTCGTTGCCGGATGTAGTGCGTGTTTATGCGCCTTTACTGTCACTTTCTACTGATTTCTTATCCTGTGAGGTTTCTTTATTCATGATAATTGTTAGATTGTGCTGCAGTATCTCTGCCTTTCCTTTTAAATAGATAAGTAACTCTAATCAAAAAGGGAAGGGATGTGAGTGATTAGAGCTCCTCCTCCTCATTCCTTCAGTCGACACTTTTCGTGACCATATGTACATCAGGCGCGCAGAAGTTCATATGGTCACAAAGAGTCTGAGCTGACTGAAGGAATGAGGAGGAGGAGCTCTAATCACTCACATCCCTTCCCTTTCCTAAATGTATTATTTCATATCGATCTGCAACACCTCGCCTCTCCCTTAAAGTGAACCTGAAGCGAGAGGTATATGGAGGCCATATTTGTTTCCTTTTAAGTAATACCAGTTGCCAGGCAGTCCTGTTTAGCTCTCAAGCTGCAGCAGTGTTTGAATCCCACTCTTGAAACAAACATGCAGCTAATCTTGTCAGATTTTTGTCAGGCACATCTGATCTACATGCTTGTTCAGGGTCTATGGTTCAAAGTATTAGCGGCAGAGGATCAGCAGGATTGCTAGGCAACTGGTATTGTTTAGAATTAAATAAATAGTGCAGCCTCCGTATCCCTTCAGGTTTACTTTAAAATGGAGTACACATGTGGGATAAAAATGTCTTTGGAAGACGAGGAATCAATCCCCCGCATAGGTTTGTCAGGAAGGTTTTAAAGATCAGTTTATGCAAAAGACCTGAGAAATGACTTTGTAGCTTATTTAGGGCCTGTTTCCATTTGAATCTGCAGCATTTTTTAATCTGCAGCATTTCCCCACATGAGTTTTGAGTGGGGGAATTTAGCTCACTCCATCAATAGCCATCCTAGCCATCCAGATCACATACTGACATGATGCAGATAGCATGCTGCAGTTTACCGCAGCACGCATCCGAATCCTTATAGCCATGCATGGCACGGCTACAGGGATTAGAGTGTGTACTCACATCAATGCAAGTGTGCACCTTGCAAGACACATGCTGGCATAGTGGAAACTGGCCCTACTTTTTTACGCATGAACTGTGCACACAAAAGTTAAGAACTATCTGCAAATATCATACACGTCTTGTTTAACCTCTTGCTGACCGCGTCACGCCGATGGGCGTGGCCGCGGCAGCAGCCCCAGGACCGCCTAATGCCGATTGGTGTAAAGTCCTGGGGCTCTGTTTTGCAGGAGATCGCACGCAAATCTCCTGCTTGAGGGGCGGAGCTCCGCCCCCGCCTTCAGTCTCTGAGCGGCTATTGCCGCTCGGGAGACTGTTAGACGGCGTGATCGCCATCTATTTACACGTACAGTGCTGCGATCTGCAGCAGCGCTGTACTGGGGACAGCCGTGTCACATGGCTGTCCCCCTGGGGGACAAGAGAGCGATCGGCTCTCATAGGCAGAAGCCTATGACAGCCGATCGCCGTAATTGGCTGGCTGTGGGGAGGGAGGGAAGGGAATTAAAGAAAGTTTCTTTTTTTTTTTGTTAAAAAAAAAAAGCACCAACAACAATATTTATTAAAAAAAAAAAAATAAACATGGGGGAACGATCAGACCCCACCAACAGAGAGCTCAGTTGGTGGGGAGAAAGAGGGGGGGGGGGGGAATCACTTGTGTGCTGTGTTGTGTGGCCCTGCAGCTTGGCCTTAAAGCTGCAGTGGCCAATTTTACTAAAAATGGCCTGGTCACTAGGGGGGGGGTTAGCCCTGCAGTCCTCAAGAGGTTAATAAACAATCATCTGCAGATCACATGCACTGGGATGTATTTGAAATATCTTTTGTCTGTATCTTTTGAGGTATTTTATAAACTTTTTTACAAAGGTTATTTGCTGATCATCATTGATCTTTCATTTTCCAAAGACTTTTATCTCACGTGTGTGTACAGCTTTACACTACTTTGGTTATCACAATCCTAGAGCAGCAAATTCTAGTTTCTGCAAGGATCATTGCTATGAAAGATGTCTGTCTTCCAGGATTTAGAGTTCAGCATCTTGCCCTGCACTAAGGATGGTCAATGAGATGCAGATAATTTTGAATTAATGCAGGATTATGCAAATTTATGTGCAGCTTGAAAATAGAGCGATTGAATCCCACCGAAGTTGAATTTGATTAGTTCATTTTTTATGCTGCATAAATTTGCATACAAAAGATTCTATATTAACTAAAAACTATTTTCATCTTACTGACCATCTCCATCCTGCATTTGGTCTTGTTTGTTATCTAATGTAAACAGACGTTCTAAGAGAAGGTGCATGCATAATGCTGGGAATACATAATGAGTTTTTCGGCAGATAGATGAAACAATGGATAATTTCCAACAAGGACGGTCTGCTTTTGATCGTTTTTCTGATAGATTTGTACAGCAGTAATTAGAAAAACAATCAAAAGCAGACCGAACCTGTTGGAAATTATCTATCGAGTCATCAATCTGCCGAGAAAAATCATTGTGTATTCCTAGTATTAAGGCCCATACACACGTCGGATTTCCGCGAACGACGGGTCGTTTGCACGCCCCGTCGTTCCTTTGTTCGACCGCTAAATCGGGCGTGTGTACAGGCTGTCGTTCGCTTGATAAGGGTGAATCAAGCGAACGACAGCCTGTACACACGCCCGATTTAGTGGGCGAACGACGGAACGACGGGGCGTGCAAACGACCCGTCGTTCGCGGAAATCCGACGTGTGTATGGGCCTTAAGGCAGAGGCAGCCAACTGGTAGAATCACTACCTTGAAATATTTCACTGATTACATATAATAGTAGGCATTCTGGTAAATGCATGTCTGTTATTGCAATTACACTTTAAGTGCTTCTCAGTTGTTAATGTAGCCTATACTAGGCCTATACAGGCCTTATACTATTAGCACTTATTGCAGCATTTTTACTTTCTAGAATGGAAGAGTATCCCTAAGAGTAGCCTAAAACCATCTTTGCAGCACTACCTGATAGAAATCGCCCTTTTCAATAGCATTGCATGGAGAAAGAGTAAAAACACTGTTGCCGGTCATGTTAAACAATTCTGATAACATTCTTTTACAGCTTATTTTGAAGTCCTCTTTATTTGCAGAGAACTTATGGATAACACAACTACGAACTATGCACAACATCTTAGCACTGGATGTCTTCCATGCCAACACAACTGTTGGCAACGAATAATAACTTTAATCCCAGTGCATGGAATTGTATGTTCCAGTACAAGTCTGTGTATTTTAGATTGAATCATATAGCTTTTACTTCATGTGTGAAGTTTATACAGTTTTGATGATAGTGTCCCTTTAATAAGTATGTAACACATTATTTTTTTATTCTCTCTAGTTGGGTTTCTTTGTGGAAACAGGTGTAAGAACTTTTCTTTTTACTGTGTGTTGTTGAGCTATAGTGAAGAGTAGATAAATTATGACTCCTGCACTGTGGTGATGGTGTTCAGTGAGGGACTCTCGGGCAGGGGTCATACTTGTTGATATCATAGGTGTTTTGCCGCAATGCAAAATTACATGCAAAAATGCAGGTATGCTTTCCCATGGGCTTGCTGTGTTTTTATGAGCTGTCTGTGAGTCTGTATAGCATTTAAAAAAATAAGTCAGCACTACTTTTCTACACAACACATGCAGTTTCCTCATTGAAGATAACTGACTACTGTAAAAGAAAAAAAAAAGCCTGCGTTCAATCGCAAACACATATATTGCGGGGAAAATATGAGGAATCGTCTGCATTTCCTGCAGACACAAGTGTGATACCCCCCTAAGGGCTTATTCACATAAGTGAATAAAAGGGGCACTTAGCTGGGCAATCAATACAAAGAATAAATTGCGCTGAATAGGTCAGTTAATGCTGCAGTGAATGACACTGCAGCCAAAAATCTCCCAAATTGCTGCATCTGCAATGTGGTAGCAGTGTGGAGTACATTTAAAAAAAGGTGCGTGTTACAAATGGCACAAGGTAATGCCAATAGAATATAGGTACATTTACCAATACTCTACCTATCACCAGGGCTGCTCAAATCCGATCTGGATGAAATTCGGATAGTAGCTATCCGGATTTCTCCCAGTAAACCTATGCGGGCTGGGCGGGGGGTTTAATCTTACCTATCATGACGTCCTCTTCGTCCTTCCCTCGGCGCCTCCCACGATGTGGTCCAATCCGGCGTCACGTGACTATACACGTCCTCCTTCAACCCGGAAGGAGGAAGTGTTTTTAGTCACGTGACGCCGGATTGGAGCGCATCGTGGGAGGCGCCGAGGGACGGACAAAGAAGACGTCATGATAGGTAAGATTAAACCCCTCACCCAGCGCATAAAGGTTTACTGGGAGAAATCCGGATAGCTACTATCCGAATTTCATCCGGATCGGATTTGAGCAGCCCTATCTATCACTGCCCTGAGTCTTGACAAGCTGTCATTTGAAAAGCACCTGCAGAGCTCCGCCTTGCAGCTGCAGCTGTATCTATCCTCTCCTGGGGCTCACCTCCGCAGACTGTTTGGGCCTCTTCCACTTAGTGAGGAGAGTTACTTTGTATATTTAATTTTCATTAAGAGGAACAAAAACAAATCCAACTGTTCCTGTAATAGGGCCCAAGCTAATGTTTGGAGATGGGGGAATGAAGTGTGTCTGGCTAGGAACACACTAAGCAATGCAGGAAACAAGAGTTTTCGGCATTATGTATTTTAGAATGTTTTGGTGCATTTTTGTTTGTGTTTGCAATTGCGTTTTTGGTGCATTTGCATTTTTATTCAATATTTTCCCTTTTTCAATGGAGTAAAATACTGTATCATATTCATTTCATGAAAAATGCAGTCCCCTGCATCGCCATTGAGATACATTATGTGCGTTTTACATGTGTTTTTGAGAAATATGCAGTAAGTTGTGCGTTTTGATAAACGCAAAATGCACATATATGCGTTTTTTCATGCAGCCCATATACTTTAAAAAATGCTAACATTTCCCACAATGCTAGCGATTTTGCTAAGTGTGCTCCTAGCCTGAGTTCAACTCCACAAACATCTAGAATGATGAGAACGATGTATATGTGTTCTCTGAAGTGATGCCAATGAGTATAAGAGAAGCTTTACTTTACACAGGTGCTATGTATATACTTCACCTATGACAACTCATCCATCTACTATGGTACTCATGCTACTTATTGTTCATTATTTTTCAGCCATTTCACATATCACAGTATTACATGAATGTCTGATTTATTTCCAGGAGTTTAGACAATACAGTTTAAAAGAAAAAAACACATTTCTGAAAAAAAACCATCAATTTAAGTTTAACTATGCTCTGTAAAAGTATATGCATTTATTTACATACAGTTTTACCATAAAACTGATCCTCTGGTATTTTCCAATGAGAATCTTAAAAAAGGCAGGTAAAAAAATAAGAAAAAGAAAGAAACGTTACCTGGATTGCCAATCAATGAAATCCTAGCAGTGATTTCAAGCATTGCATAGAAAACTAACAGCTGCACAACTGTTATACATAATACAGTTATAAACTTTCATTTTGTACATGAGCCCCACTATGCCCTCAGTTCACTAAGCTTTATCAAACACTTTATCAAACGTTTGATAAATTACCTCATGAGTAAAATCTAATTTCTAATGAATTCACTAAGGTGTTATAATATATATATATATATATATATATATATATATATATATATATATATATATATATATATAGAATGTTTTATCAATAAAATGTTCAATAAATCTATAACACCTTAGTGAATTCAAAATTAGATTTTACTCATGAGGTAAATTATCAAACCTTCGATAAAGTGTTTGATACAGCTTAGTGAATTGAGGCCTATGTAGCAATAAACCAAGGTGTAATGTATACAGACATTTCATGCTCTTTACATGAAGATATATAAAATATTGCCTATTGTGCAAAGTTCCTGGAGAAGAAACCAGAATTGAAAAATTGAACAAAAAAATTATTTATCTGTACAAGATGTGAAAACTAACTTGTAGCATACATTGTATATATACGGTAACTACCTCTGTTTAAGGAGATAGCTACTTTTTATCTATAGGGCAAGTGGTGACTGTGAACAAATAAAAGAAAGCTGATCTAGCAGACCACCCTCTCCTTGAAATCCTCCCACTGTAACATGTCCAAAGACTGGAGCACCATTTTACTGTAGATTTTATAAACTTTAAAAAATGAACGGTTTCAATGTGCTTTATTGTTAGCGCAGCCTAAAAAAAAATAGGTTTACTGAACAGTTTCAGGACAACATCCTCCACATCATCTCCTCTCATCACTAGGATTGCTCTGCATCTCCCTCTGGTGGACAAGAGTTGAGCACGTCACCAACTGATAGTACTTCATCATAATGACGCATAACATCCAGTGGAAGATATAAAAAAATTGTAACTGAACCTCATCTGCATCATCTGTCCTCATTCTCCACAAGCTTACAAGTCTCATCTTTGGTGAAGATTTTGGAAACAAATTCCGTAACCATCTTCATACACATGTAACTCATAAAATGTCATAAATAGCAACTTGAATGTATATGTGCCCATTGATTGACTGTATAGAACAGGGTGGGGGGGGGGATGGGTTATCTATATAAAATACTGTAGAAAACTAATTGGTGGCATACATGCTGTTGTTGGCTGTTGCTTGCAGTTTATCAGATAGTAATATTTTTCTGAATTGAGTTCTTCATTGCGTTATGTTATCGGTCTTTAACTTCATCAACATTAAGTATCCCAAGCATGTCTGTACTGGTGTGTGTGTGTGCGTGTGCGTGTGTGTATACAAATCCATTAAACTGCATTAGCGTTTCTGGATCTTTACAGTAGGACCATATATTTGTGTGATTATAGATATTTTTGTGTTAATATTTTGTTGGATATGCATTGCAGTACTTTTTAGTAATAACACCTCCGATCTTTTTTTTTTTCATTTTCTTATTTGTAATGTGTAGTATTTTGCTAGGTACAGTTGGAATTATTGTCAATATTAGTAAACAATTGTGCCCCGTAGCACCTCATTGGTCCCATTGTCCTGAACCATCGAACCTTTTGAATTCAGCATTGTTACAAGTGCCTTAAATTCATGGCATCTTTAATAACCGTTTGGTGTTATGCTGCATGACTATGACAACCACACCTCAAACTGTTGTCCTTTCTTAGCTTGCAATGTTTTACAGTTCTTTCTGCTGACGATTTCTAAGCCTTTATTATATATTTATGAAATTAAGAAATGATGAGATGATAACTTTGTTCTATTCATTTCTGTTAAATGTACTGGAGCTGTGTATATGTAAATGGGATGCAGCATCATTTCCGTGAAATGTATAAATGTATGTGTGGGTCTAATTGATATATGGCATACTATCAGTCTATACACAAGTACTACTGTTTTGCTAAGGAGCTCAAAGAATTGACACTATTATAATGGTTCTCATCTACTCTCCAACATTCTGCCCAGTCCCATTGAAGGATTACAGCAAGAGAAAACTAGATGTCATTCATATTATAAGAGAGATATTATACATTAACTGATCTACCGTTCCATGAAATGTTGGCAAACTCCTAACAATCACTGAGTTTTCCTCACTGAGCTCCGGTGCTATTTATATTTAAGTTATAAAATAAAATGGCTTTAATTCTTGTAGCTATGTGCAGTAAATATTTTTTGTCTGTTAAATACCGCAATCAGTATTTTCCTTTTTTTCTGTGTGGTATTTCAGCGGCAAACATGCAGCAGCAGTAATAATAATAATAGCCTTTAAGTGTCTTCCATAAGTTAGGATAGTCTTTGGAAGGTTTTTATTTATTTATTTGGGGGGGGGGAGTGGAATGTGTATTTGATTATGTAGCAACCCATGGAAAGTAGATTTATATGCATCCCCTATAAAAAGAAATCTAGTAAATATTTGGAGTTTTATTTCTAGTATTCTTTTCTATTACACAGCCTGAATATGAACTCCACTAAAACAGAAATAGGAACTGAATAGGAACTCCACTAAAAACAGCAAATTGCATACAAATTGCCTTTACTGCCAGGTACAGGCAGGTCTTCAACTGCTCGGTAAAACGTGCTAACATGCCCCCAATTTTTAATGAAAATTCAGATTTTCAGTAAAATATCACAAAATACTGCACATTTTATGACCTAATTTACTGCATGTGCTAAATTATGATTAAAATCTACCAGAATAGCAAACTGCTTTTACCGCATGTAGTAAAATACTGTATGTACCAGAACTAAGGCCGGTGTGGAAAGAAGAGTTGGCCATAGATGGGGCCCTTGGGGCACCATCATTGACCATGCATGATAATTAACATCTGTAACAGATAGGAGAGTCTATGCAAAGGTAAACTTCTGCATACCTTCAATATAAGGCTTAGTTTGTGTATTGGGACTGTCACCAGGTGGGTGGGTGGAACTACTATTAAAATAAAGGTACATACAGTAGTAATCCAGTGATTTAATAAATGTCAATGAACATTTATTAAACCTAAGAAGAATTCCAACATTTTGGGGGATCACCAAGGATATTTTCCTCAATGAAAGAGTCCAGGTCTCCACACTCAGCATCCCAATGTGTGTTGTCAACTCCATCAGACTCTCATATCACACTCTGCTGAGCAGCTTACACAAGTATTGATATTATACAGTGAACCACAACAGTATTAGTACAAGTTCACATCTTAAGGTGAACCAGAGATGAAAAATAAACTAATGAGATAAACAATTGAATCTGTCCTTCTACTCCTAAAAATGACTTACATATCTCAAGGTTTATGTATAAACATTTACAAAGCAGATTTAGTGTTTCATAGTCTCTGCTCAATTGCAGTGTCTCAAGGGTCCCAGAGTGAAAATTCATAAACTATTGACCTTTTTATATTTTCCTCTCACAGTAAAAAGCCCAGGTATCTCATAGGAAAATGTTTTATAGCTGTGATTTGTTATCAGTGAGCTGACTAGGTCTTGACTGGAGAAAAACTGTCAGTTCTATAGCTAATTATAGACACTTTCAGGCAGGGAAACAAGAAAAGGAGCACAGCATAAGTGTCTGTATGCTTGCCAGTGTACAGTATACGCACATGTCTATCTCATCATGTCACATGTCATCTCTGGTACTCTTTAAATTGCATCTCCACTTTCCCTAAGAAAACAACAGTCCTTACAAATCATTTTTAAACTTCTGGAGTATTATAACGAGTTGTGATACGGAGTCTCTTTAAGAACATACAGAATTCCTCCAAAGATAAAGAGGTAAAATTTACTTATGCTACAAAGTAAAGCAGGGCTTTCTGGCGCTCTGCTATAGCGGCTATAGCAGTAATGTTATAGTCCGCGCCCCGCGCATGGGTAATTCGGGAATCCGGCGATTGTCTGTTGCTACGATTACTAGCAAGTTACAGCAGCTTCACAATGAAGTTTAAGGCTGGTTTCATACTGCATAATGGTGATAGGGGTGCAGTGCGCGGGTTATCGTCTGGCAGCAGGCCAAGCAGGAAGTGATTTTTACTTCCTGTGGCTGAATCAAAGACGTGCGCAAATTTCTATAATACGCTTATGCGCATGCACGATGCATAAAACTTGTGGTGGTCAAACTTCGCCGCCGGAGCCGCACGGTAACATAGGTAAGCACTTGCATTCGTTAGGGCACTTTCGGCGCACTGTGAACTACCCCATAGATTTTTATTGCCCTAACGTTAGGCTGCAGCTAAATGCTGTACCGCGCCAGTGTAAAAGGCCCCTAAAAATAAGAGTTAATAAGATTCAGTTAGGGCTGGTTCAGACAGACGCTTGCGTTCGGAATGTCGCGGTAAATGCTCTTATTCAAGTGAATGGGAGCGGTTACACCGAGCTTTTGCGCGCATTTACACGATCGTGGCGTTCGGGTCCGGATTTTCGCTAGCATTTGAGCTGCCCCTGGAAGCGACATGTAGCTTCCAGGGGGGCGGCCAACCGCGACGGCTAATGTCCCCCTAGTGGAAGAAAAACGCGACCGCATTGGAACGCGACGCAAAGGCTACTGAAAGCCTGACCGCGCAACCGCCGCAATGCCCCCCAAATGCGACGCCACGCAGACGTCCGTCTGAACCAGCCCTTACAAAAGGGCCTATGCAGCGATGTCATTATTCATAAATAGTTAGATTATCACTGCTGTATATAGTGAGTATGAGGTACAGTAATCAATCCCTAACCGCAAGACAAGTCTTCTTCAAGTCACCTATATTCATTGGCAGAAATATTGCAAGACGCATTCACATTTACGGCTATTATGACTCTAAAACCTGTTGTCTGTTTGTTAGAAAAACACAGGCAGATATGAAGTACTTTTATGGAAGTTGAGCTACACAGCAATACTGTATAAACCATCAATGCCACAAAGTGTATCTACTTTCCACTTAACACTGCACACTACATGTCCTGCCAGCAGTGTAGTGTGCATTCTTAAAGAAAACCTGTGACTAAAAAAGGTTCCTCTGGGGGGTACTCACCTCGGGTAGGGGAAGCCTCTGGATCCTATCGAGGCTTCCCCCGTCCTCCTGTGTCCCACGGCGGTCTCGCTGTGCCCCTCCGAACAGCGGGGATGTAATTATTTACCATCCCGGCTCCAGCACAGGCACAGTTATAGGCTCTCCACTCGGAGATAGGCGGAAATAACCGATCGCTGTCGGGCCGCTCTACTGCGCAGGTGCAAGTCTTCTGCGTCTGTGTAGTAAAGCGGACCCGACAGAGATCGGCTATTTCCGCCTACCTCCATGCTGAGATCTGCCCCTGCTGGAGTCAGGGAGGGTAAATATATCAAGCCTTGTCAGGATTGCAGGAGACTTTAGGAGAGCCAGCGCTGGATTGCCTGCAGCTACAGGGATGGGGGAAGCCTCATAGGGACCCTGAGGCTTCCCCCTCCTAAGGTAAGTACCCCCCCAGGGGATATTTTTTTATTGCAGTCTCTTTAAGGTGTGCGTGCTCGATTTAAACTACACACACTAGTGCATTTACCGTTACTGCGACACTTAACTTGCGTGGCTGCTACTACATTAATTGACAGTAGTGGCCGCGCTAGTAAAATATCATAGTAGCGGTACTACACTAGCGCTCGTAATTTAAAACGAGCACATGCATCTTAAGAGCACTCGCTATGCTGCTGGCAGCACACGTAGCGTGCAGCATTACATTTACCTCATGCTCCTTTAGTTACCGCGTGCTCCTTAGCGTGATATACTATAGTGAATCAACCCACTAGTGTTGAAAGTAATATCCCTTAATCACCCTAATTTTACACACCAAGCAAACTGTGGCCTTTCAGTGCTGAGTTACTTTAAACATCTGGTAGCTTATGGCTCTATATAATTTCCCTGAGTATGTCATAAGGAGTGGAGTTTGCCAAGATAAATGGAATGTTAATTTTCAAGCTCCCATTACTGATAGCAGATAATGTCATCATATAAGAGGAAGCTTTCCAAAGCCCTTAGCAAAGCAGCACTACTGCTATCTATGAGTTCTTGTATATGCAATCCATCTCTGACAGAAGCTGTCAATATAAGTAGAAAGCAGAACTGTGTTCTTATTGCTCCTACTCTTTTGTAATGCACAGATGTGACACTAGACTGGGTGTAAATCGAGGTTTTGGGCATTCCAGACAGTAACAATTCATTGGACGTTGCCTATTTATTCCACTTTCTGCTCTTTTTAAATGGTTGGTTATTTTGTACATTTATGGATATATTTTCATTAGGTCTTCTCTAATGCAGTTATCTTGAAAAAAAATGATAAAAAATTACCTAACTTTTGTCTGTCTGAACACGTCTGTCCTCAAATGGTCTTTGACCAGTTGCACTCTTTTGATGTAGATGAACAATATTCTTCATATGATGAATTACTCTTGATTTGCTCTGTATTTTACTTGCAGCCGTATTGCTGAGTGCCTGTTGTATACTTTATAGAGTTCAAATAAAGCAATTACTTTTGAATACTTTTTTATGTCTATCAATGCAAAGCAGACAAATACTTGTTTTTGAGACTATTTAAACAATTTCACCAAGACGACACGGCTCTACCCGAAGATATGATCCATTCCTCTCATCGCAGCAGCCAAACCAAAAATAAAAATTTTAGCAGGTGAGGTTTGCATTCATACTGTACATTCATACAGAAATACTTAACCACTTCCCGACCGCCTAACGCACAGAGGCGGCCAGGAAGTGGAGCCCTTAAGGACCGGCTCACCCACAGAGGCGGCGGTCCATTTAAGGGCATGGGCGGAGCGATCGCGTCATCCGTGACGCAATCCTCCGCCGGCGCCTGTCACCGCTCGCCCGCCGCATCATCCCGCCGGCTATACGGAAGCGCCGGCGGGATGTTAACCCCGCGATCGCCGCATACAAAGTGTATAATACACTTTGTAATGTTTACAAAGTGTATTATACAGGCTGCCTCCTGCCCTGGTGGTCCCAGTGTCCAAGGGACCACCAGGGCAGGCTGCAGCCACCCTAGTCTGCACCCAAGCACACTGATTTCTCCCCCCCCCCCTGCCCCAGATCGCCCACAGCACCCCTCAGACCCCCCCTGCCCACCCCCCAGACCCCTGTTTGCACCCAATCACCCCCCTAATCACCCATCAATCACTCCCTGTAACTATCTGTCAACGCTATTTTTTTTTTATCTCCCCCCCTGCCCACTGCCCCCTCCTGATCACCCCCCCACCCCTCAGATTTTTCCCAGACCCCCCCCCCCCAGACCCCCCCCCTGTGTACTGTATGCATCTATCCCCCCTGATCACCTGTCAATCACCTGTCAATCACCCATCAATCACCCCCTGTCACTGCCACCCATCAATCAGCCCCTAACCTGCCCCTTGCGGGCAATCTGATCACCCACCCACACCAATAGATCGCCCGCAGATCCGACATCAGATCACCACCCAAACACAGTGTTTACATCTATTCTCCCCTCTAAACACCCACTAATTACCCATCAATCACCCATCAATCACCCCCTATCACCACCTGTCACTGTTACCCATCAGATCAGACCCTAATCTGCCCCTTGCGGGCACCCAATCACCCGCCTACACGCTCAGATTGCCCTCAGACCCCCCCTTATCAATTCGCCAGTGCATTAGTTACATCTGTTCTTCCCTGTAATAACCCACTGATCACCTGTCAATCACCTGTCAATCACCCATCAATCACCCCCTGTCACTGCCACCCATCAATCACCCCCTGGCACTGCCACCCATCAATCACCCCCTGTCACTGCCACTCATCAATCAGCCCCTAACCTGCCCCTTGCGGGCAATCTGATCACCCACCCACACCAATAGTTCGCCCGCAGATCCGACGTCAGATCACCTCCCAAGGGCAGTGTTTATATCTGTTCTCTACCCTAAACACCCACTAATTACCCATCAATCACCCCCTGTCACTGCTACCTATCAGATTAGACCCCTATCTGCCCCTAGGGCACTCAATCACCCGCCCACACCCTCAGAATGCCCTCAGGCCCCAGCCCTGATCACCTCGCCAGTGCATTGCTTGCATCTATTCCCCCCTCTAATCACACCTTGAGACACCCATCAATCACCTCCTGTCACCCCCTAGCACACCTACCCATCAGATCAGGCCCTAATTTGCCCCGTGTGGGCTCCTGATCACTCGGCCAAACCCTCAGATCCCCCTCAGACCCCCTTCCGATCACCTCCCCAGTGCATTGATTGCATCTATTTTCCCCTCTAACCACCCCCTGAGACACCCATCAATCACCTCCTGTCACCCCCCTAGCACTCCTATCCATCAGATCAGGCCCAATACAACCTGTCATCTAAAAGGCCACCCTGCATATGACCGGTTCCACAAAATTCGCCCCCTCATAGACCACCTGTCATCAAAATTTGCAGATGCTTATACCCCTGAACAGTCATTTTGAGACATTTGGTTTCCAGACTACTCACGGTTTTGGGCCCGTAAAATGCCAGGGCGGTATAGGAACCCCAGAAACGGACCCCATTTTAGAAAAAAGACACCCCAATGTATTCTGTTAGGTGTATGACGAGTTCATAAAAGATTTTATTTTTTGTCAAAGGTTAGCGGAAATTGATTTTTGTTTTTTTTTCACAAAGTGTCATTTTTCACTAACTTGTGACAAAAAATAAAATCTTCTATGAACTCGCCATACACCTAACGGAATACCTTGGGGTGTCTTCTTTCTAAAATGGGGTCACTTGTGGGGTTCCTATACTGCACTGGCATTTTAGGGGCCCTAAACCGTGAGGAGTAGTCTAGAAAACAAATGCCTCAAAATGACCTGTGATTAGGACGTTGGGCCCCTTAGCGCACCTAGGCTGCAAAAAAGTGTCACACGTGGTATCGCCGTACTCAGGAGAAGTAGTATAATGTGTTTTGGGGTGTATTTTTACACATACCCATGCTGGGTGGGAGAAATCTCTCTGTAAATGGACAATTGTGTGTAAAAAAATTCAAACAATTGTCATTTACAGAGGTATTTCTCCCACCCAGCATGGGTATGTGTAAAAATACACCCCAAAACACATTATACTACATCTCCCGAGTACGGCGATACCACATGATTGGCACTTTTTTGCAGCCTAACTGCGCTAAGGGGCCCAAAGTCCAATGAGTACCTTTAGGATTTCACAGGTCATTTTTGTTTCAAGACTACTCCTCACGGTTTAGGGCCCCTAAAATGCCAGGGCAGTATAGGAACCCCACAAATGACCCCATTCTAGAAAGAAGACACCAAAACGTATTCCGTTAGTAGTATGGTGAGTTCATAGAAGATTTTATTTTTTGTCACAAGTTAGCGGAAAATGACACTTTGTGAAAAAAAAAACAATTAAAATCAATTTCCGCTAACTTGTGACAAAAAAATAAAAACTTCTATGAACTCACCATACTCCTAACGGAATACCTTGGGGTGTCTTCTTTCTAAAATGGGGTCATTAGTGGGGTTACTTCCTATACTGCCCTGGCATTTTAGGGGCCCTAAACCGTGAGGAGTAGTCTTGAAACAAAAATGACCTGTGAAATCCTAAAGGTACTCATTGGACTTTGGGCCCTTTAGCGCAGTTAGGGTGCAAAAAAGTGCCACACGTGGTATCGCCGAACTCGGGAGAAGTAGTACAATGTGTTTTGGGGTGTATTTTTACACATACCCATGCTGGGTGGGAGAAATACCGCTGTAAATGGACAATTGTGTGTAAAAAAATCAAAAGATTGTCATTTACAGAGGTGTTTCTCCCATTTCGTTTCAAGACTACTCCTCACGGTTTAGGGCCCCTAAAATGCCAGGGCAGTATAGGAACCCCACAAATGACCCCATTTAAGAAAGAAGACACCCCAAGGTATTCCGTTAGTAGTATGGCGAGTCCATAGAAGATTTTATTTTTTGTCACAAGTTAGCGGAAATTGATTTTAATTGTTTTTTTCACGAAGTGTCATTTTCCGCTAACTTGTGACAAAAAATAAAATCTTCTATGAACTCACCATACTCCTAACGGAATACCTTGGGGTGTCTTCTTTCAAAATGGGGTCATTTGTGGGGTTCCTATACTGCCCTGGCATTTTAGGGGCCCTAAACCGCGAGGAGTAGTCTTGAAACGAAATTTCTCAAAATGACCTGTGAAATCCTAAAGGTACTCATTGGACTTTGGGCCCTTTAGCGCAGTTAGGGTGCAAAAAAGTGCCACACATGTGGTATCGCCGTACTCAGGAGAAGTAGTATAATGTGTTTTGGGGTGTATTTTTACACATACCCATGCTGAGTGGGAGAAAGATCTCTGTAAATGGACAATTGTGTGTAAAAAAAAAAATTGTCATTTACAGAGATATTTCTCCCACCCAGCATGGGTATGTGTAAAAATACACCCCAAAACACATTATACTACTTCTCCTGAGTACGGCAATACCACATGTGTGGCACTTTTTTGCAGCCTAACTGCGCTAAGGGGTTCAAAGTCCAATGAGCACCTTTAGGCTTTACAGGGGTGCTTACAATTTAGCACCCCCCAAAATGTCAGGACAGTAAACACACCCCACAAATGACCCCATTTTGGAAAGTAGACCCTTCAAGGTATTCAGAGAGGGGCATGGTGAGTCCGTGGCAGATTTCATTTTTTTTTGTCGCAAGTTAGAAGAAATGGAAACTTTTTTTTTTGTCACAAAGTGTCATTTTCCGCTTACTTGTGACAAAAAATAATATCTTCTATGAACTCACTATGCCTCTCAGTGAATACTTTGGGATGTCTTCTTTCCAAAATGGGGTCATTTGGGGGGGTATTTATACTATCCTGGAATTCTAGCCCCTCATGAAACATGACAGGGGGTCAGAAAAGTCATAGATGCTTGAAAATGGGAAAATTCACTTTTTGCACCATAGTTTGTAAACGCTATAACTTTTACCCAAACCAATAAATATACACTGAATGGGTTTTTTTTAATCAAAAACATGTTTGTCCACATTTTTCGCGCTGCATGTATACAGAAATTTTACTTTATTTTAAAACTGTCAGCACAGAAAGTTAAAAAAATCATTTTTTTGCCAAAATTCATGTCTTTTTTGATGAATATAATAAAAAGTAAAAATCGCAGGAGCAATCAAATAGCACCAAAAGAAAGCTTTATTAGTGACAAGAAAAGGAGCCAAAATTCATTTAGGTGGTAGGTTGTATGAGCGAGCAATAAACCGTGAAAGCTGCAGTGGTCTGAATAGAAAAAAAGTGGCCGGTCCTTAAGGGGTAGAAAGCCCTAGGTCCTCAAGTGGTTAAAGGAACACTGTCAATAGCCAAGTGTTCTAAAATGACAATGTAAAAATAATGTCTAAGTAGCTGTGTGATATTTAACATGAAAAGTGTGAAAATGTTTAGAGGCAAAAGCTGCAATTGGTTGTGTGTGGGTTGTAGATGCATTTGAACAAATCATTAGCAAAAGGGGATCCTGTGCTTCAATGTTACACAGCCAGTGATGTTCTTTGCATATGACACTACAGAGTATTTTTCTTTGAAAGCAAAAAAAAGTTTGTGTGTGAAACCTGGCATTCAGGCTTTTCATACTAAATTACAAATGTTTATGCTGCACATAACGATACATTTCCTCTGTTCTCAGTGCAGACAGCTCATTCAGGGCTTGTTCACACTGGAGGAGTTTTCTGCCTTTTTTCACACACAGTGTGATTTTAAAAATCGCCTGCCAAACGCTTGTGCAATGAATGTGAATGTTCATATCAGCGCAGATTGTGCACTGTGCGGTCATCAAAGCTGTCCGTGGACCATTTTTGTGGCGATTCCGCCTAAATGCAAGGTATAGGAGAAACTCAAAACGCTCACAAAATTGTTTTGTGCAGCGATTGCATTTGTGTTTTTAAGAATAAACACATTGGGCTTGATTCACAAAAGAGTGCTAACTGTTAGCACAGCCGTTTTCGCATGAAAATTCACGTTTGCGAGTGAAACCGTTTAGTTGCGCATGAAAATTTGTGAACGCGAAAAAAAACGGCCGTGCTAACAGTTAGCACTCTTTTGTGAATCAAGCACATTGTATTTAGTCTTTTCCGGGTCAAAGAGTTCACTTCCTGACTTGCGTCAGGGAGTGAAAAAAACGCAATCGCTCTGAAAAAGCTCTTATTGAAGTACTTTACAAAAACCACAGCACCCACCCGAGCGCCGGAAGGAGAAGAAAAAAACTCCTCAAAAAATGCCGAACGCTAAAGCAAACGGAACGCAATGTGAACGAGGCCTCAAAAACACAAGCAGCTGCTGGTGAGAGCTGTCATCTGCTAAATGTATAACATACAAACAGGGTTAACAAATGTAGGGAGAGGGATTCCCCCCTCCCCTCATTATTCACTGTTCTGTAACCCTGGTCATCCTGGCCCATCAGTGAAGTGTGAAAGGAATTTGATAACAGTAAACAAAGAGATAAGCAGTGACATGTATACAGTGGGTTGCAAAAGTATTCGGCCCCCTTGAAGTTTTCCACATTTTGTCATATTACTGCCACAAACATGAATCAACTTTATTGGAATTCCACATGAAAGACCAACACAAAGTGGTGTACACATGAGAAGTGGAACGAAAATCATACATGATTCCAAACATTTTTTACATACAGTATAAATAACTGCAAAGTGGTGTGTGCATAATTATTCGGCCCCCTTTGATCTGAGTGCAGTCAGTTGCCTATAGACATTGCCTGATGAGTGCTAATGACTAAATAGAGTGCACCTGTGTGTAATCTAATGTCAGTACAAATACAGCTGCTCTGTGAGGTCCTCGGAGGTTGTCTAAGAGAATATTGGGAGCAACAACACCGTGAAGTCCAAAGAACACACAAGACAGGTCAGGGATCAAGTTATTGAGAAATTTAAAGCAGGCTTAGGCTACAAAAAGATTTCCAAAGCCTTGAACATCCCATGGAGAACTGTTCGAGCGATCATTCAGAAATGGCACAACTGTAAAGCTACCAAGACAAGGCCATCCACCTAAACTTACAGGCCCGAACAAGGAGAGCGCTGATCAGAAATGCAGTCAAGAGGCCCATGGTGACTCTGGACGAGCTGCAGAGATCTACAGCTCAGGTGGGAGACTCTGTCCATAGAACAACTATTAGTCATGCACTGTACAAAGTTGGCCTTTATGTAAGAGTGGCAAGAAGAAAGGCATTGTTAACAGAAAGCATAAGAAGTCCCGTTTGCAGTTTGCCACAAGCCATGTGGGGGACACAGCAACCATGTGGAAGAAGGTGCTCTGGTCAGATGAGACCAAAATGGAACTTTTTGGCCAAAACGCAATGTGTGGTGGAAAATGAACACTGCACATCACTCTGAACACACCATCCCCACTGTCAAATATGGTGGTGGCAACATTATGCTCGGGGTTGCATCTCTTCAGCAGAGACAGGGAAGCTGGTCAGAGTTGATGGGAAGATGGATGGAGCCAAATACAGGGCAAACTTGGAAGAAAACCTCTTGGAGACTGCAAAAGACTTGAGACTGGGGCAGATGTTCACCTTCCAGCAGGACAACGACCCTAAACATAAAGCCAGGGCAACAATGGAATGGTTTAAAACAAAACATATCTATGTGTTAGAATGGCCAAGTCAAAGTCCAGATCTAAATCCAATTGAGAATCTGTGGCAAGATCTGAAAACTGCTGTTCACAAATGCTGTCCATCTAATCTGACTGAGCTGGAGCGGTTTTGCAAAGAAGAATGGGCAAGGATTTCAGTCTCTAGATGTGCAAAGCTGGTAGAGACATACCCTAAATGACTGGCAGCTGTAATTGCAGCAAAAGGTGGCTCTACAAAGTATTGACTCAGGGGGGCGAATAATTACGCACACCCCACTTTGCAGTTATTTATTTGTAAAAAAGGTTTGGATTGATGTATGATTTTTCGATCCACTTCTCACATGTACACCACTTTGTATTGATCTTTCACGTGGAATTCCAATAAAATTGATGCATGTTTGTGGCAGTAATGTGACAAAATGTGGAAAACTTCAAGGGGGCCGAATACTTTTGAAAGCCACTGTACATCAGTAGTTAGGAGCACTTCACAAACTATTCCCATTCCATTTAAAAAAAAATATATATATATATATTAATCGATAGCGTTCCTTTAACTAAACTTTGTGATATCACCCATAAAAGAGAACCTAAAGCAGATAAAAAAAAAGATGCCTAAAGGAGGCTTCTCACATTCTCCTGGAGACCACCACCACTGTCTGGGACCCTTTTTAAGATTGTGACTGTGCTTCCCTTTCCTGCACTGGCTGTACTGTACAGAACTGCTTGTATATAAGTGGCTTTGAGTTACTGCATAGGTATGGCCGTCCTCGCACATGGCGGGAATGCAATCATTGTACCTGTAATGATCAGTGGTACTCTGGTGATCAGAGTGAGCTCAATCAGAACAGTCAGTGATATAGACTAGTAACAGCTAAAGTAAACACAAATGTCAGTACTTTAATAAAGGTGTGATCACACATGTATTGGTGTACAGTCACTCAGGAGTACTCCTAAGTGATAGCCCTTGGCTGTAGGGACTATCACTAGAACAAGAGAGGTCGTACAGGCAAGGTCAGTAACAGATCGGTCAGGTCGCAGTACAATATCATGAGACAAAATCGTAGTGAGTAATTATTATTATTGTTATTTTTTATTTATATAGCGCCAACATATTCCGCAGCGCTTTACAGAGCACAATAAGACGACAAGGGGAACATAGATACAACTAACAAATGTACAGCAGAGTTCCAAGCAGCACAAATATTGTTACAAGAACAGTAAACATTAGGAGGATGACCCTGCCCTTGCGAGCTTACAATCTAATGGGTTGTGGGGGACACACTAGGTAAGGGGGTGGAGGATGGATGAGGCAGTGATCCTTTGCCTCTGATTACGTTGTGACAGAGAAGTAAATAAGGGCTATAGAATGTTATAAGCTTGTCTGAAAAGGTGTGTTTTAAGAGTGCGTTTGAAGATGTCCAGGTTTGGAGCATGACGTACAGGCTGTGGAAGAGAGTTCCAGATAAGGGATGATGCTCGTGTAAAGTCCTGGATGCGAGCATGAGAGGAGGTGATAAGCTTAGAGGCCAGTAGAATTTCTTGGGAGGAGCGAAGGTTGCGGGAGGGACAATATCTTGAGATTAGTGAGGAGATGTATGGAGGAGACAACTCGTGGAGGGCTTTGTATGTTAGAGTCAGGAGTTTGAACTGGATCCTCTGGGTAATGGGTAACCAGTGGAGAGAATGGCACAGTGGGGCTGCATCGGAAGAACGTGTGGAAAGGTGAATGAGGCGGGCCGCTGAATTTAGAAGGGATTGGAGATGTGCTAGCCTGTTTTTTGGTAGGCCACAGAGCAGGATGTTGCAGTAGTCTAGGCGGGAGACGATTAAGGCATGAACAAGCATTTTGGTGGCTTCTTGTGTGAGGAAGGGATGGATACGGAATATATTTTTGAGCTGGAAATAGCAGGTGGTGGTTAATGAGGCAATGTGAGGTTTAAAGGAGAGCTCTGAGTCTAGTATAACCCCCAAGCAGCGGGCCTTAGTGGTAGAGGTTATTGGGGTGTTGTCTACCGTTATGGTTGCAATTGGCGGGGGTGTAGATAGCGATGGTGGAAAAATCACAATTTCCATTTTAGTCATGTTGAGTTTGAGGAAGCAGGAGGACATGAATGCAGAAACGGCATGTAGACAGTCGGGGACTCTGGATAGTAGTGAGGACAGATCAGGAGCTGAGAGATAGATTTGGGTGTCATCCACATAGAGGTGATACTGGAAGCCAAAAGAGTTAATTAGTTGTTCCAGGCCACGGGTGTAGATTGAGAAAAGAAGTGGCCCAAGAACAGAGCCTTGAGGTACACCAACAGACAGTGGGTGTGGAGAGGAGTTGGTGTTAGAGAAGGAGACAGTGTAAGAGCGTCCAGAGAGATAAGAGGAGATCCGGGAATGTGCTTGTCCCTTGATTCCTAAAGATGACAGTGTCTGCAGAAGCAGAGCATGATCAACCGTGTCAAAGGCAGAGGAAAGGTCAAGGAGTATTAGAATGGAGAACTGGCCTTTGGATTTAGCTACCAGTAGGTCATTAGCAACTTTTGTGAGGACAGTTTTAGTGGAATGGTGTGTGTGGAATCCAGATTGAAAGGGGTCAAGTAAGGAGTTGGTAGAGAGAAAGGCAGACAATTCTGAGTGGATGTGACGTTCCAGCAGTTTAGAAGCAAAGGGGAGGAGAGAGACAGGACGGTAGTTGGATAGAGAAGTTGGATCAAGAGAGGGTTTTTTGATTAGTGGTGTGATTATAGCTTGTTTGAATAAGGAAAGAAAATTGCCAGTGGAGATAGACAGGTTGAATAGAGTTGTTAGAGCAGGATTAAAGGAGGAGGAAAGCTGGGGGATTAGATGAGAGGGAATAGGGTCCAGGGCACAGGTAGTGAGATGCGCTTTGGAGATTAGTGAGGAAAGACACTGTTCAGTTAGTGTGGTGAAAGATGTTAGAGTGGGAGAGTGGTCTTGTGGAGCGGGGGGAAGACGTTAGTGGTGGGTGAGGGTGCAGGCGGACAGAAGGAATTTATAGGTGACGGTTGAGCTGGTAAAAATGGTTGCGTGTTGAAGCTATTATGTATTGCATCAATCTTGCTTGTAAAGTATGATGCAAAGTCGTCCGCTGACAGACATGTGGTAGGGGGAGGAGGTGGGGGACGAAGTAGGGAGTTAAAGGGAAGGTTCAGGGACTAACTAAAAAAAATAAAAATCCATTTCCACCTACCTGGGGCTTCCTCCAGCCCGTGGCAGGCAGGAGGTGTCCTCGGCGCCGCTCCGCAGGCTCCCGGTGGTCTCCGGTGGCCGACCCGACCTGGCCAGGCCGGCGGCCAGGTCGGGCTTCTTCTGCGATCCATGGTGCGTTTCACGCCGGCGCGATGACGTCATCAGACGTCCTCTGGGCTGTACTGCGCAGGGTCACCATGGAGCGCAGAAGAAGCCCGACCTGGCCGGGTCGGCCACCGGAGACCACCGGGAGCCTGCGGAGCGGCGCCGAGGGCACCTCCTGCCTGCCACGGGCTGGAGGAAGACCCAGGTAAGTGGAAATGGATTTTTATTTTTTTTAGTTAGTCCCTGAACCTTCCCTTTAAAGGTGTTGAACAATTGTTTTGGGTTGTGGGACTGTGAGGAAATGAGCGAGGAGAAATAAGACTGCTTAGCAGAGGTGAGGGCATCCCTGAGCTCCTGCATAGTTTGTTTATAGTGATTGAAGTCCTCTACAGTAGTGCTTTTTCTCCAGCACCTTTCTGCCACCCTGGAGTGCCTTTTCAGCTGTTTGATTTGTTCAGTGAGCCAGGGCTGCCGGTTAGTTTGGCGGGGTCAGGTGGTGGTGAGTGAAACGGCTGAAATCATGGCATAGGAGACTACACTAAATAAGTAACTGGATGCTGCCTCAGGGTCAGTGTAGGAAGACAGAGTACTTAGAGGTTGCAAGGCCTCAGTCAGGGTATTCACATCCAGGTTGCGGTAATTCCTGCACGTGACTGTATGGTGTAGTGTTGGAGGAGTTGACGGTAGAGAAGAATCGATTGAGAAGGTAAGAAGGTCGTGGTCTGAGAGGGGAAGCAGAGTGTTATGAAAGCTTGAAATAGAAAAGAGGCAGGTAAAGACAAGGTCAAGAGTGTGGCCGTCTTTGTGGGTGGAAGTGGAGGACCATTGTACGAGGTCAAACGAGGAGGTGAGACAGAGCAGTTTGGTGGCAGTAGGGCAGTTAGTATCGATGGGTATATTAAAATCTCCAATGATGATAGAGGGTATATCAGTGGAGAGGAACTGGAGAAGCCATGCTGAAAAGTGATCAATGAAAGTAGAGGCTGGACCAGGCGGGTGGTAGAAAACAGTAATCTGGATGTGGTATGGAGAATAGAGACGGACAGCATGAACTTCAAAGGATGAGACTGAGAGTGCGGGCAGTGGTGTGAGTGGTTTAAAGGAGCAGTGTTCAGAGAGGAGGATCCCCACTCCGCCTCCCTGTTTGTAGCCAGGTCTAGGGGCATGACTAAATTTTAGACCACCATATGATAGAGCAGCTGGAGACACTGTGTCTGATGGAGTTATCCATGTTTCGGTGAGCCCCAGGAAGGTGAAAGTGTTGGAGATAAACATGTCATGAATAAAGGCCAGTTTATTACAAATGAAGCGGGAGTTCCATAGAGCCCCAGATATGGGGAGGGGAGAGCTGGGAAGAAGGGGGATGTCGATAAGGTTGTAGGTGTTCTGGGAGGGGATGTGGTGAGGTTTGTTATTGGTGGAATGAGTTGTAAACTGAGCAGTGTGAGGTCTAGGAGTGGGCCCTGGGTTTGGTGATATGTCCCCAGAAGCCAGGAGGAGTAGTAGGCAGAGAGAGATGTGGGGGTGAGACTTGTATGTATGCAAGTTAGGTTTAGTGAGAGCAGAGGAGGGGTAGTGTAAGCAGAGAAATAGGAATAGATTGTGGCTAGAGAGAAGGTGAGATGATAGCAGAGAGGGAGCAATGTGTATGGTGTTGCTGACAGTGGGAGGATGAAGTGACATGTGGATTTTCAGGAACAGAAGGCAAAAAGAAGCGGTTGAGAAAGACATAATAGCCGGGTTCGGCAACAATCAGAAGGGCAGAAGTACAGAATCAGAAGGCAGAGACAGAGTCGAGGTTGGGCCGAGGTCGGCAACGAACAGACAGGCAGAGTACAGAATCGATAGGCAAAAGGATCGTCAGAAGTTCAGGCAAGGTTCATACACAATAAGACATACAATGAATAACAATATATAGAATATTACTTTTACGATATATCAATAATAATATCTCTAGCTATGTGTGAACCCCCGGTGTCCTGCCGGATCAAACTGGGAACTAACTAAGGTCTGAGAGCTTAACCGCAAAGTTTCAGCAACAGCAGACAATGATCTACTGACAGCCCGGGTCTTAAATGCAAGAGGTGATACCCGTGAATCCGCCCACTCACCTCAGCCAATCAGAGGCAAGATTCAGACCAAAGTTGTCAGCTGACCAGCCGTCAGCTGACTCGCCTCCTCAATGCATAAAGGTCCTGTCTCTGGGTACGCGCGTGCGCTCTTCTGTTCGGATGTACCCTGGAAAGACCTGACCTGCTGGGAAGAGATGGCGGGGAGGCGGTGGCGGAATCCGCCGTGACGTCAGACGCAGGAGCGGCGGTCGCGCCACTCTCCGCTACAGAGGTAACTTTGACATTACTGACAGTACCATTATAGAATTATTGAAACTGCAACTGTACCTAAATAGTTCTTTCTACCTTTGACCTTACAACATACAGTAAAAACTGTAAAACTAATATACGCAGGCTTTTGATATATAAGATGTACTGAAAGCAGTGATGACCACAAATAAGTGGCTTTTGTGAACCTCACAGAATTTAAAGGAACACTATCAAACTAAATGTTCTAAAATGACAATGTAAAAATAATGTCTAAGGAGCTGTGTAAACATTTTCCTACTTTTCATGTTAAATAGAGTCAAAAGCTGTGATTCCCTGTGTGTAGATTTTAGCTACATTTACAATGTCTCATTTGCATAGATGACTCTCTGCAGTCTGACATGCTAAGAACAGTTCAAGATTAAAGCAGAGTTATATGAAATGCTTCTGGTTTCACACACTATTACAAATGTTTATGTTGCACATAAGATACATTTCCTCTGCTCTCTGCAGATAGCTCTCTGAGAGCTTTCTCTCACACAGGTTTAACAGATGTAGTGTGAGGGAATCCCCCTCCCCTCATGGTTCACTCAGCGTCAGTTTTGGCGTTACTGAAGTGTGAAAGGAATTTAATAACAGTAAACAAAGAGATAATCATTCAAATGTATACACCAGTACTTAGTAGCACTTTCCAAACTATTCCTATCTCACTTGAAAAAAATATGTTAATTGATAGTGTTCCTTTAATGTCAAATATTTGCTTAAGCAAAAAAGTGTGCATTATGCTCCAGCACAGAGTTCCCCAACCCTGTCCTCAAGGCCCACCAACAGTGCACGTTTTGCAGGAAACCACACACAATCACAGGTGAGGTAATTAGCGTCTTAACAGAGCTGATTAACTACCTCTGTGGATTTCCACAAAACATGCACTGTTGGTGGGCCTTGAGTACAGGGTTGGGGAACACTGCTCTAGCACCTAGAAATGCTCCCAGTAGTGATAATTAATTTTGGAAATACGGGATTTAAATTAAAATACCCATGGTTTTCATACATTTCCCTCTGTTATGCAGTGGCATCTCCAGTGTAACATTTTTGGAGGGGCACAGTAATTGGCTGGTGGGACCCATTTTGGTGATCAAAATCAATATTTGTATGGCTAGCTTTAGATACTTTTTGCCTAACTCAGGTGATACAATTAAGGCTAACTAGTTCAGCAATGATAGGAACCAAATCAAATCATCACAAACAGAACTCAGAGACTTTTGAGCAGAGCAGTTTGTCCAAATAATGGTTGAAGAAAAGTTACCTACAGATGTACTTGACTATTTTGTTGAAATGCTTTAACTTTTACCTGCTAGCAAGCTGCTCCTGTGTGGACAGATCACAGACCAATCATTCCAGCCCACAGCCTGTGTCTCACAACTCTACAATCAAGGGGAGAGCTAAGCATTGCTGGAGACTAGCGCTTGGATTTTGCAGACAGGAAGTTTTTAATCAGGATTATTATCCTGATTCAAAACTTCCGACGTGAAAAATACAAGCTCTAGTTTATTGGCTCGTTTAAAAGAAAAAACATGTAAGCTCTCAGTTTGTAAGTAGAGATGGCCCAAACGGTTCTCCGGCGAACGGTTCCCAGTGAACTTCCGGGGTTCACGATCGCGGAGAACCGCAAACTTTTCCGGTAGTTCGGTTCGCCCCCATAGTGCATCATGAGGGTCAACTTTGACCCTCTACATCACAGTCAGCAGGCACATTGTAGCCAATCAGGCTACACTCCCACCTGGAGCCACTCCCCCCTTATAAAAGGCACGTAGCGTCAGGCTTTTCACTCACTCATGTGCCTGCATTAATTAGAGAAGGGAGAGCTGCTGTGCAGAGCCCTATAGGGAAGGCTCTTGTAGGCTTCTTAGCTTGCTCCTTGCTGGTTCTTATTGCTATATAAGCACCCCTCAACAGCTAATCTTGTTCTTGTGATCTATTTTTTTTTTTGTGTGTGGCCCACTTGCATTATATACAGCCCTGTCAGTCAGTCGCAGCTGGCCTTTGGCCCCTTGGTGGTATAATTACTGCAGTACCAGGTGCACATTATAATACCCATCACTGCGTATACCTGCTACCTGTTATTCACTTCAGTGCACCCACCTTCCTATGTGAGCGCATGCAGTGTCACTGTGCCTGTCCGGTACTTGTCTGTGTGTGACAGGTGCACATTTGTAATACCCATCACTGCATATACCTACCTGTTGTGTTCACTGCACCCACCTACCGACCACTCCGTGCATACCTGTTAACTGCACCTGTGTGACTGCACATTGTATTAGTCAAGTCAGTGCATACCTTTCACTTCATCCCCCCGATATGGACAAAACGGACAAAACAGGTAGAGACAGAGGTAGAGGCAGACCCAGAGCAAGGCCACCAGGCAGGTCTGTGCGAGGTCGTGCTGATGTGATTTTGTGCGGCCCTGGACCAAAGTACAGTGCTCAGAAGAAGGAACATCCCATCAACTCCCAAGATTGTCAGGACGTGGTTGACTATTTAACACAGAACACCTCATCTTCCGCAGCCAGCGCTACTCCAAATACCACATCCACTACATTTGACAGTTCGCAGGAGTTATTTGGTGGGGAAATCACTGATCCACAGCCATTATTGTTACAACCAGATGAAGGCGCTAAGCAAGTTACACCACCTCATATGTCTGAGTTAGGCGACACTATGGACAAAACGTGTGAGGAGGAGGATGATGAAGTATCTGCTGTTGGTGCAGTTTTGGAGGTGTCTGAGGCAAGTGAAGCTGGGCAGGATGATTATGATGATGACGATGATACGGATGCCGCGTATGTTCCCAATAGAGATGAACAGGGGGACAGTTCAGAGGGGGAGTCAGAGAGGAGTAGAAGGAGACGAGTTCCTGAAAGAAGCAGGGGGAGCTCGTCATCAGAAACAGCTGGTGGCAGTGTCCGGAGCCATGTATCTCCACCTATGGACAGCCAGCCAACATGCCCTTCAACGTCAGCTGCTGATGCCACCATAGTGCCATCACCCCAGGGGGGCTCAGTGGTTTGGAAATTTTTTAATGTGTCTGCCGTAGATCAGAGCAATGCCATCTGTTCTCTCTGCCTGCAAAAATTGAGCCATGGAAAGGCCAACACCCACGTAGGGACAACTGCCTTACGAAGGCACATGGAGAAAAGGCACAAACTGCAATAGGAAGAGCACCAGAGGTAAAGCGGCACACAAAAGAAAAGCCACCCTCCTTCTCCTTTTCCTCCTTCATGTGCAGCATCTTCAGCCGCTTTCTCCCTTGCACATTCACAGCCACCCTCCTCCACTCCGCCACTGACCTTGAGCGGTTCCTGCTCCTCTGCCCACAGCAGCCAGGTGTCTGTGAAGGAAATCTTTGAGCAGAAGAAGCCAATTTCTACCAGTGACCCCCTTGCCCGGCGTCTGACAGCTGGCTTGGTGGAGCTGTTAGCTCGCCAGCTGTTACCATACCAGCTGGTGGACTCTGAGGCCTTCCGTAAATTTGTGGCAATTGGGACACTGCAGTGGAAGATACCAGGCTGCAACTATTTCCCTAAAAAAGCGATACCCAAACTGTACCGTGAAGTGGTGTTATCTCTGGCACACAGCGTTGGGTCAAGGGTCCACCTGACCATGGATGCCTGGTCTGCCAAGCACGGTCAGGGCAGGTACATTACTTACACAGCCCATTGGGTCAACCTGGTGACCGATGGCAAGCAGGGAGTACGTGGCTGTGCAGCGGACCAACTTGTGACACCTCCACGGCTTGCAGGCAGGCCTCCTGCCACCTCCTCTCCTCCTGCTACATCTTCTTTGCTGTCGTCAAGACTGAGTGGCAGTTCAACTCTACTGGTGCTGCGATCTCCTCTCCAGCTACACAGCTCCATCTCCCCAGGGCCTATGCTGCATGCCAGGTACGACAGTGTCACACCATTTTAGACATGTCTTGCCTCAAAGCGGAGAGTCACACTGGAGCAGCTTTCCTGGCTGCCCTTAACAAACAGGTGGATCAGTGGCTGACCCTGCACCAGCTGGAGATCGGCAACGTGGTGTGTGCACCACGGCAGCAATCTCCTTTCCGCATTGAATTTGGGAAAGCTGACACATGTACCCTGCATGGCACATGTGCTGAATCTAGTCATTCAAAGATTTGTGTCAAAGTACCCAGGCTTAGAGGACGTCCTGAAGTAGGCCAGGAAGTTGTGTGGGCATTTCAGGCGGTCTTACATGGCCATGGCACGCTTTGTGGACATTCAGCAGAGAAACAAGTTGCGCCTGATTTGATTGATGCGATAGCCCGACTCGCTGGAATTCGACCCTGGTCATGTTTTCTCGCCTGCTAGAACAGGAGAAAGCTGTCACCCAGTACCTCTACAACTACAGTAGAAGGACACAGTCTGGGGAGATGGGGATGTTCTGGCCCACCAACTGGACACTCATGCAAAATGCATGCAGGCTTATGCAGCCGTTTGAGGAGGTGACCAACCTGGTGAGTCGCAGTGAAGGCACCATCAATGACTTGATCCCGTACGTTTACTTCCGGGAGCGTGCCGTGCATAGAGTGGTGGATCAAGCTGTGGAGGAGTGTGAACAGGAACAGTTACCGGAGGAAGCGTTGTGAGAGCAATTCTCATCAGAACCAGATGTTTCCTCAACACCTGTGGCAGCACTGAGGGGGGAGGAGGAAGAGTCATATGAGGAAGAGGAGTCAGACTCGGATGATAAGGAAGGTGTTTCTTTGGAGGAGGAGGAGGCGGTGGCAGAAGAACAACCGCAGCAGACGTCGCAGGGGGCTTGTGCTGCTCAACGTTCCCGTGGTATTGTTCGTGGCTCTGGGAGAAGGAGGACTTACCTGACGTCGCTGAGAAATAGCAAGAGGAGATGGATAGTACGTCTATATCCAACTTTGTGCAGATGGCGTCTTTCATGCTGTCCAGCCTTTTGAGGGACCCCCATATAAAAAACTCAAGGGGAATGAGCTGTACTGGGTGGCCACGCTGCTAGACCCTCGGTGTAGGCACAAAGTGGCGGACATGTTACCAACTCACCTAAAGGCAGAAAGTATGCAGCACTTGCAAAACAGCTGTTTGCGGTGCTTTACACAGTGAGTTTGGAGTGTCAATGTGAAGCAGTACACTAATTACACTCCCTGATTGATGTATACACAAGCAAGATGTTTCAAAGCACTTTAGGCCTGCAATTTAGCATTCAATGTGATTTCTACCCTTAAAAATGCTGCTTTGCGTCAAATCTAGATTTTTCCCCGGGACTTTTGGCGTCTATCCCACTCCACCATGACCCCCTCCAGGTGTTAGATCCCTTGAAACATATTTTCCATCACTTTTCTGGCCAGCATAAGTGTTTCCAGTTTTCAAAGTTCGCCTCTCCATTGAAGTCTATTGCGGTTCGCAAAAGTTCGTGCGAACCAAACTTTTGCGGAAGTTCGCAAACCCGGTTTTCGAACCAAAAATCGGAGGTTCGGGCCATCTCTACTTGTAAGCCTTCTTCAGACTCTATTCCCGTTGACTGACAATGTTAGAAGGTGCAATCAGAAGGAGGTAGAGATTTTTGTTAATTCAGTTGCATTAATTACAAGGGATCTTGCAAGTATTGTGAGGTATTCATGGCAAATAGAGAAGACTCTTGGTTTATTTCATGTCAGCCTGAATCTATATAGCCATTTAGAGTTTTTTTTACAGACCCTAATCTGTTCACTGTATACTGCTGGAGCCTGGAAACAATTAACTGTAGGTTACTAAACAGGGAGGGCACAGTAATTGCCGGGGGAGGGCAGTGTCCCAGCGTGCCCCAGTGTAGCAACACCCATACTGTTACTAAGATTACTGCCACTTTGTGATTCAAAAATAACCTTGCTAATGTATTAACTACTTTGGCTTCAACTACAGTATATTTATGTCATCCATGTTGCCTCTGTTGGCACCAGGATGTAGATATTAGTAAACTACAATTTATGAGCACAGCACAAGTTAGCACATGCCTGTGCTCATTATACCCCTTCACCCTACCTACACTAATTAAAGAAGACCTCCCTGGGATCTGATACCACCCTTTGCTCTTCCCCATGCAGAGATCGGCAGCCACAAGTGATGCCGAGGTAAGTATGAGCTCACCTCTCCTTTTCCCACCAATGACCTCCACTCTGTTCCAAGCAATTCTGCAGCCAGCCTCATACAACCAGAAATAACAGGTCTCAGATTGATGACATCACCAAGTTGAGACTAGGTACATGGTACAGTACAAGGCTGGATGGAGTGATAGCATGTGAGTACTACTTATCACTGGAACAGGGAGAGGCGAGTTCCCCTTTGCCCATTATGCTTTCTACTGCTGACCTCTATATAGCGAACCACTTCAAGAAAGCCTATAAGGAAAGGAGAATGGGACCACTAGACCTCCAGGGAAACATATTTAAAATGATCCAGAGCCTAATGACTCTCTGGTAAAAAAACTGTGGAGAAAAAAAACCATACTACCTGATCCAGGGGGCCATCCAAATCAGGTAGTGTCGCTCCTAACCTAAGCCACACAGTACGTCAGTTTCACTTTTGTGACCCTTGGGGACAGGACAATGCAGCTCCACTCTGTGCTCTGATCTTAGAGCACAGAGAGGAGAGCAAGGTGCTGGGGAGAGGCTGTGAAGTGAATAGGTGGGGAAGGGGTGTTTTTGGTGCTCTCCTGCAAAGAATGCCCCTTCTTTTGGTTTAGAATGCCAACAAGCTCTTTGTTGGAAATTTTGGAGAGCAGGAAGGAGACAGAGAGGTATGTAATTTACCATCTAACATGCCTCTGTGTCCCAATTGCTATGCCAACTCCACCTTGGGTACACTTTCAGGGGAAGAGGACCATTAGACCAGGCATTGAGGGACCAGAGTGACATACAAGTGTTCTTGCCATCGGATGAGGGAGAGAAGCAAGGCAGACACTTAGACGGAAGTTCCCCATGCCACCATAAGGTCTGATGTCCCTGCTTCTGGAGACAGAGAAGCAGTGCTGGAGACAGAGAAGAATGATGGCATGTAGAGCTCCATTGCAATGAACCTGAAACAGAAGAGTCCGTGTTCCCTGTGCTAATTTCTGGAGGGCAGAGCACTGATTGCTCGAGGTGAGGGAGGGAGTAGTTGGGCCCCCCTTTCCATGGCTGTGTGTGCCCGCTGCTCTCCCTGTGATAAAATTCTAGAGGCACCTATACCAGGCTACCTATACTGGGGGCACCTATAGCTGGCTATTTATACTAGGGACACATGTACCAGGCCGATTCAGTTCATTTTGGTGCTCAGTGCCGAGCACCGAAGCTGGGCACAGCCATAGCACTAGTGCTATGCTGCGCAGAGTGTATTACAGTAATTTGGGAGAGCTGTCATTCGCCTCGCTCTGAGCCCAACTGCCCGATGTCGAGATGATATGTACTCTTCAAAGCTACCTATACTGGTACGACCTATAACTGGTTACCTAAATTAGGGACACCTACACTTGGCTACCTATACTGGAGGCACCTCTACCTGGCTAGCTATAATAGGGGGCTACATCTGGCTACCTAATGCATCTCTGGCTAATCAATACTGGTGGCTGCAAAATGCCACATCACAAATTGTATGCTTGAGCCTAAGGGGAAGGGGGCAATTTTACACTCTCGCCCTGGGAGCAATGTAGCCTGGAACAGCGCTGGGCAAGCTACGACCCACGGGCCGTGCGCTGTACATTCAGCCCCCCGATAGGCAGCTGGACTACTCTCTTTCCAAGAAGCGACGCAGGAAGGTGAGTAGGTGAGTTAACCCCCGCTAATCGTCCGCTCACAACTCTGTAGGGAGTGAGGGGAGAAAGAGAGAGGAGGAGGCCAGGAATGTTAGGAACATGGCTCGGTGCCCGCATAATGCAGGCCTGACCTAGAAACTACCCTGTCCATGTGTTGATGGACGCTGTGTATCTTGAATGTTTGTCATGTAATTCAGCCACGTGGGCAATGAGGCAAAGAGAATATAAACATTCATTTGCTTTAGGTTACTTCCACTAAGCTTTTGTATGCTACCCATCTTTTTTTTTTTTTACTGTTACCCACCCTTAACCTGTTCCTTATCTTTTTTTTTTTTTTGCTATGTGTGCTGTGGTTCCACAATGTTTTGTGCTAGTAGTAGGGTTCTTGTGAGCATGAGGTTAGGGTTAGGCTTATCCAGACATTTGGCAACTGAAACAATCAGTTGCGATGATGTTCCTGGTGACCTAGCACCACCGAGACATACCCTTTAGGGGAAGCTGGAGGTTCTTGTGAGAACTTCCAGCTTCCCCTAAAGGGTATGTCTCGGTGGTGCTAGGTCACTAGGAACATCATCGCAACTGATTGTTTCAGTTGCCAAATGTCTGGATAAGCCTAACCCTAACCTCATGCTCACAAGAACCCTACTACTAGCCTAGTATTGCCCTGGCTCTAACAATGTTTAATGCAAAATCTTGCCACTACCCTGGCCCTCACCTGACGCTAAACGGTTACCTGTCCTAACTTAGTCTTCGACTAACTAGCCAAGTTAGGGGATAGCTAGTGAATCACAAAAATAAGCTTTCACTTCATTTCCCTAGAGAAGGAGCAGTGTTTAGCCACGACAGTTGTAGCTGCTTGTCAGCAACCTCTGGCTAGCTATAGAGCAGAACACTTCTCTGTTGCTAAGGACATTGTTGTCCATATAATAATGTCAACAGTTATATAATATAATGGAAATAAGCCATACAGAGGCATAACTACAAGTCATAAGGCCCCCCCCCATGCTCACGCCCTTTCCCTCACCTACCCCTGGTGACCCATCTTGCAAGGGTCATAAAACAAGTGTGGACATCATAATCTTCAAACCCATAACAAGTGTAGCAGGGGAGGACTGGCCCAGGGGGACGGGGGGCAATTGCCCCCCGGGCTGCCGGAATCTTAAGTAATTAGGGCCGGCCACTGCTATACGCAGCGGCCGCAGACATACCACAGGTGACAGGTTCGCAGTGGGGATCGCAACCTCGCGCGATATTTCCCGGCAAGTTGAAGTATCCAATCAAAGAAGGGGCTGAGGCGGCTGGCCGTGGTGTGCCCTTGTGCGTGGCTGCGCCTGCGGTGGATGTGACACAAATAGCTTAGGTCCTCTCCGGCCAGGTGGGTTGACCCTGCTTGACTCCGCCCCCCGCCTGGAGCCATTGCTGCCCGCAACGTGCTGCTGTGCCTGCGGTGTCATCGTGAGTGAGCTGTCTCACTCTTCTGTGCTGGGGGGGCTGGGGGCCTGGAGCTGTGGCTACGAGTGGCTGGCTGGGCTGGCTGGAGGATTCGGACACAGTCCTCCCCTGTGCTGCTGTGCCTGAGGTGTCGTTGAAGTGAGCTGTCTCACTCTTCAGCTTTCTGTGCTGGGGGGGCTGGGGGCCTGGAGCTGCGGCTACGAGTGGCTGGCTGGCTGTCCTGGCTGGAGGAGTCGGACACTCGGGGGGGCTGGGAGTCGGAGATGCCACCTATAGCTGCTTGCTGCTGTGGAGGAGGAGGAGGTGTAGGACTGAGGAGACAGGAGGATAGAGGAGGTCGGGTCCAGGTTGCCAGAGGAGAAGGTGGTTTTTATAAATTTTGTTTCTGTACTTCTTCTCACTTCTTGTCACTGAGTTACTCACACTTTGTTGCCTGCCTGCTACTGCTGTCAAATTCAATTCTCTGTCCAGGCCAGTGCCCTCTGAGTTTTTTGTGTGTGTGATAATCATCCCCATTCTGACCCTGGCCTGAGGGGGAACGTTTTTTCTTGATGTGGTGTGATTGGCGGCAGAGGAGGGGGGAGGCAGGCAGTTAGGCACTGTCAAACAGGTAGTTGGAGGGGGGGGGGGGGGGTAGGTGTCAGACAAGTAGTTTGTATGGTGGGTGGGCAGGAGTGGGGTTAGGCATCACCAGGTAGGTAGGTATGTGTGTGTGTGTGTGTGGGAGGGGGGGGTTGTTTAAAGGAGTTATCAGGCATTTTTAATGAAATAAGTGCTACTTACCCGGGCTTCCTCCAGCCCCACGCTCCCAGCATGTCCCTCGCCGCAGCTCTGCAGTCAACCATTCGCTGCCGCTGCCTCCCAGTCCCCGGCGATGGCACCAGTCCGACCTGGATGTCGGCCTGTACTGCGCCTGTACTGCGCCTGTGCGAGCAGCACTGTCAATCACCGCCACGTGGACCGAAGTGTACTGCGCAGGCGCAGTAGTTCTGCGTCTGCACAGTACGCTCTGGTCCATGTGGCGGTGATTGACAGCGCCGCTCGCACAGGCGCAGTCGGCCTGACGTCATCGCCGGGGGCTGGGAGGCAGCGGCAGCGAACAGCTGACTGCAGAGCTGCGGCAAGGGACATGCTGGGAGCTTGGGGCTGGACGAGCCCTGGGTAAGTAGCACTTATTTTCATAAAAAAAAAAAAAAAGCCTGATAACTCCTTTAAGGTTAGGCATCAGACACAGACAGGTAGATTGTGCGGAGAAATGGGGTTAGGCATCAGGTACATAGTGTGTGCGTGTGTGTGTGGCTGGGGCTGTTAGTCATCACAATTTGAAGATTTGCACACAAGAAAGATATGGCTTTGGGCTGGGGATGCCGTGAAACGGGCCTCTAGTTTGTGTTGTCCCCCCAGGCCAAAAGGTCCCAGTCCTCCCCTGAAGTGTAGTCACAAACAGGGCAGTTTCTAGGCTAAATTGCACCAAGAGCGAGGGTGTAACAATTGCTCCCCGTGGACTGTTGAACCCATACTGCACCCCCAGTATAGGTAGCCAGTTGTAGATGCCCCCAGTATAGCTACCTATAGGTGCTCCTAGTATAGGTTAGCTAGGTATAGGTGCAGCCAGTATAGATTAGCTAGGTATAGGTGCCTTCAGTATAGGTAGCTAGGTATAAGTGCCCTCCTCCCTCCATATTAGTGATAAAGGGGAAGTTCAGTCATGGGGAGGGGAGCCCGACTTCTCCCTCCCTCTCCCCAGGGTCCCCCACTGTGCTCTCCCACTTGGCAGAGTAAGTGCAGCAGGAATCCTCATATGAGTAACTCACCTCCCTTCCCGCTACAAGCGCCGCTCACTTTCTGATTAGCAGGAAGTAGAAAGTGTATAAGCGGCTATGCAAACGTAGGAGACCAGCAGCAAGTGATCGGCGCTTGGAGTGGGAAGGGTGGTGAGTTGCTTATATAAGGCTTCTCGCTGCTCTTACTCTGCCAAGAGGGGGGCCCCGGGGAGAGGGAGAAGTCAGGCTCCCTCCCCGAGTCCCAGTAAGGCCGCGGCTCCCCCTCCATCATTGCGCCCCCCTTCACAATGCCCAGGGTGGTCATGTGCCTGGCCCGCCCCTAGAAATGGGGCTTGTCACAAAAACATCTGAACTGAACGATGGGACCCAATATTGGAGGGATTGAAGTAGTAGTTGGATTGGGGCCCCCTTACAACTCTGGGCCCCCCTGCAGTTGCAGTGGCTGCTCCCCTGTAGTTGCATCCCTGAAGCTATATGATATAAGACTTGTGGTAATGTAACTCTGCTGCACACAAGAAAAGGCCAATTTTCATAACCATGATTTAGAGCATAATAGTTTGGTAATTTAAACACTACACCAAACATGTTAGTGGAACTTTGATTGCATAGAGATGGCGTGTCTCCAGGTGGACAGGAAGAAGACATGCAGCGTGCGGCCAAGTCGCAAGGAAATGAGATTAATACGCACTGCTGTGCACTGTGTATAAGGGATGCGGTCATCTCTGGTAACCTAACTAGAAGGGAAGGGGAAGGGGGAGGGGTACTATATGGATACCTTTACTACCTTAAAAACTATCACATGCAATTTAGGACACAACTTAGCTTTGTTGTTAGAAATGTTACTGTAACTTTCTGGGGAAAACTAAAAAACTTTGCCAAGATTTGAATGCATATAATTTAATCACTACACCAAACATGTTAGTAAATCTTTGTTTGGTTTTGCACATTTACTGCTCAATTTGGTCATATACTATAGAATCATGCAGTCTTAGGTACAGGGCCAGTTCTAGACTTTTTGCTGCCTGAGGCACACTTGTGAGGATGCCCCCTCCCCCTTCCCAATTTGGAATGCTTACACAGCACCCGACAATTTACTCTGCTTCACTTAATGTTCTCACATGACATGCTGCAGTTCTACACAATAATACACTGTCTGGCCGTGAGTCTGTGACAAACTGCTCACCCTCAGCCACTCCATTCCTCCTCAGTCAGGACAGCAGTTCCTCCTCCTCCCTTCTGCTGTGTAAGCCAAATAAAACTCTGCTGCTCTCCTGCCTCCCCCTTCTCACTCACTGTCAGACTCCTCACACAGCACAACAAGCGGATTTTCCCCAATGGTGACATTTTCACATCGCTCTCCTCTTGCTTCGCCTCCTACTCTGTACTGTCTTTATACTAGCAGTATGCAGTCAAACATGCTGCCCCTGTAATCTCTGCACCTGATGCAAATGTTTGACAATGCTTCATGAGAGAAGCGGCCCTGCTCAGGTATAAGGTAAAAAAAATTACATGGCTAAGGCTGGAGACAAAACGTAGAGTGTTTTTCGGGTCATTTTCATTTTAACAAAATGCTCCCACTGACTAGTTTTAAAATTGCAACAAAAATTGTGATTGTGCCTCGATTTTGGCTCAATTTTTAATGCAATGGGAGTGGTTTTTCTTTTAAACGAAAATGACCCAAAAAGCGCTCTCCAGTGTGTCGGGGTCATTAGTCTGTGAAGGAGCCATATCTTGCAGGTTAATTACTCTAAAGCTTGGTGTAACCATTACGAAAAATACTTAATGACCCGGGTTCTAATTTTGGGATCGGTTCCTTATGACCTTGGATTTGTCACTTAATCACGCTCTGTTCTAGCTTCTCAAAAATGGAGTGAATTCACAAAACCCATGAATTACTTATTCTTAACCTAAATAATAAAAATAACCTTTCAGCACATTTACACACAAAATAATCACTCAAAAGTAAATTGTCCCTGCTTAACCTCATTTCAATATTTTTCTTACATAAATCATATATTTTTTTGTTCTTTGGGAGCTTAAAAATATAACATAGCTTTGTGAATTGTCCACAATGTGGGACCACATTAAAACTCATGACTGTTACAATTCTGTGCATCTTGCTGGCACTTCTGACTAATCTTCTCTATAGAGAAGCTGTCTGGTTTGGGACAGCCGATTTCTAAAAGATTCTTTATTTATATGCCATCGGCAAGATATTGTTCTACCAGCCTCCTCAAGACTTTCCTAGGATGGGAATTAAACACCAAACTGCTTGTAATTGCTTTGTTAGGAAACCAGAGAGGATAATGCTAACACTTATGATATTGGGTTCTCCATGCCCTACTTGAATGTGAATTACTTATTTGAACTTCCTTAAAATCACTTTCTGGGAAAAATAAAAGAATCAGCTAAGATTTGAACTCATACATCAATAACTCAGTGCACAGGAGTTTGGTGACTAAACCACTTTATAAGTCACCTATACTTTCCTAGTAGTTTTGGGTCACCCTGGGAAATAAGGGAAAAAAGTTACATGGCTTAATCAGTGAAGGATTTGAACTCATATCATAAGATCAATATTTAGAAGTTTGCGGTTAACCACTAGGTCTGCTCAAATCCGAATCCAGGAAATACCCGGATAGTTGCTATGCGGATATCTCCCAGTAAACCTGGGTGGGGGTAGGGGGGGGTCAAATCCTTTTTTTTTTTTTTTTTTTTTGTTTCATGTAAAGCTATCAGAGTGGTAGCTACATGAAACACCACTAGAGGGCGCATGTGTCCCTCTAGTGCGATCGTCGCCGGCACTAATAGCAAACAGGGGAGCGCGTATATAACGCGTTCCCCTGTTTGGCTTCTCCTGTCACCATGGCGACGATCAGGATGACGTCATGGACGTCAGCCGACGTCCTGACGTCAGGCGCACCCGATCCAGCCCATAGCGCTGCCCGGAACTCAGTGGTCCGGGCAGCGCAGGGCTCTGGTGGGGGGGCTCTCTTTCGCCGATGTGTGCGGGCGATCGCCGCAGAGCGGCGGCGATCAAGCTGTGCGCGCGGCTAGCAAAGTGCTGGCTGCGCGCACAGCACTTTGAATGGGGCGAATAGCCCCAATAGAGCCGGAGAAATCATCCTGCGCAGCATAGCCCGAGCTCAGCTCGGGCTTACCGCCAGGGAGGTTAATCACCTATACTTTCCTAATAGTTTTGGGTCACCCCGAGCTGCTTGGGTATTCTAAGGTTCCGGTATAAGGGAAAAAAGTTACAGGGCTTAGTCAGTGAAGGATTTGAACTCATATCAAAAGCTGAATGTATAGCAGTTTGGTGATTTAACCACTACACCAAACATGCTAGTAGTGTCAACTACATGATAGTATAAGTGTAATTGCACCTTGACTGCTCAATATTGTCAAAGTTTCAGGTATAAAGGTAAAAAAGTTACAAGTCATAGCTTGCATGGTAATTACTCTGAAGGTCTGCATAACCATTATGCGAATTCCTGAAAGACCTGGGTTCTAATCCCAGTGTCGGCTCCTTGTGACCATGGACAAGTCACTTGATCACTCACTGTCCCAGCTTCCCAAACATATAGGGATACATTAAATCTCATTACTGGTAAAAATGCTGTGCATCTTGCTGGCACTTCTGATGAATTTTCTCCATAAAGAAGCTGTGCAGCCCAGGAAAGCTGATTCCTAAAAGATTCCTTCTTCATACACCATCTGCAAGATATTATCATTTTTCTGGCCTGCCTTAAAGGGATACTTAAGCAGAAAAAAATAAATGATTTTATTGCGGCAAGAAGGCAATAGCAGCATAGGGGGCGATATATTGTGGCTGGGAACGCGAAGAATCACTCGCGTTCCCAGCCTGTCGGTGGCTGTCGCTGAACCTGGAAGTGGCCGCCGGCGGGGACAGAAGGATTGGAGCGGGGCTGTGAGGGCACCGGACAGCTGCAGGGGGCTGAGGGAAGCCCCAGGTGAGTAAAAATCATTTTTTTTTCGCTTAAGTATCCCTTTAACCCTCCTGGCAGGTTAATTTTTTCTGCCACATAGGCAGAAATCCATTTAAAAAAAAAATTTGATTCATGTAAAGCTACCAGAGTGGTAGCTACATGAAACACCACTAGAGAGCGCATGTGTCCCTCTAGTGCGATCGTCGCCGCCATCAATAGCAAACAGGGGGACGCGTATATAACGTGTCCCCCTGTTTGGCATCTCCTGTCGCCATGGCAACGATCGGAATGACGTCATGGACGTCAGCAGCCTCCGATCCAGCCCATAGCTCTGCCTGGAACTCATTGGTCCGGGCAGCGCAGGGCTCTGGCGGGGGGGGTCTCTTCAGCCGCTGCGTACGGGCGATCACCGCAGAGTGGCGGCCATCAAGCTGTGCGCGCGGCTAGCAAAGTGCTAGCTGCGCACGCAGCACTTTAAATGGGGCAAATCGCCCCACCAGGGGCAGAGATATCCTCCTGCGCGGCATAGCCCGAGCTCAGCTCGGGCTTACCGCCAGGAAGGTTAAGGACACTAGACATGCCATTTTCCTTCTTCTTGCCCTCCTCATGGACACCAGCCAAGCCTTGAGACTTATCTAGGATTGAACACCAAACTGCTCATGATCTCTATGTTAGGAAACCCAATAGCTTAACCATTAAGCTATCTCTAACACTTATGAGATTGTGTTTCTCCATGTCCTATTTGAACTTGAACTTCCGTAAAACATATCACTTTCAGGGAAAAAGAAAAGAACACAGATTTGAACTCTTACATCAACAGCTCAGTGCACAGTAGTTTGGTGCTTTAACCCCCTTGGCGGTATGAAAAATACCGCCAGGGGGAAGCGCAACAGTTTTTTTTAATTTTTTTTTTTTTTTTTATCATGTAGCGAGCCGAGGGCTCGCTACATGATAGCCGCTGCTCAGCGGCATCCCCCCAGCCCCGCCGATCGCCTCCGGCGATAGGCGATCAGGAAATCCCGTTCAAAGAACGGGATTTCCTGGAGGGCTTCCCCCGTCGCCATGGCGACGGGGCGGGATGACGTCACCGACGTCGGGACGTCATTGGGAGACCCGATCCACCCCTCGGCGCTGCCTGGCACTGATTGGCCAGGCAGCGCTCGGGGTCTGGGGGGGGGGGGGGGGCCGCGCGCCGCACCGGATAGCGGCGATCGGGCGCGCGGCGGCGGCGATCGGGGTGCTGGCGCAGCTAGCAAAGTGCTAGCTGCGTCCAGCAAAAAAAAAATTAAGCAAATCGGCCCAGCAGGGCCTGAGCGGCACCCTCCGGCGGCTTACCCCGTGTCACACACGGGGTTACCGCTAAGGAGGTTAACCACTACACCAAACATGCTAGCAGCATGGTGACTGCATGATGGTATAAGAGGCTATATTGAGCAGTCAAGGTGCAATAACAAAGTTTTAAATATAAGGGAAAAAGTTAAAGTCAGTGAAGGAGCCATAGCTTGCAGGGTAATTATTTCAAAGGTTGGGGTAACCATTATGAGGAATTCCTAAAAGACCTGGCTGGGTTCTAATCCTGATTCCTGGTGTCGGCTCCGTGTGGCCTTGGACAAGTCACTTAATTATGCACTGTCCCAGCTTCACAAACATCAGAATCAGAATTTAATATCGCCAAGTACAACGGTGAATTGTACCCGGAATTGGTTTTGGCGCATACAGGGTCGTTGGTGAAGAAACAAGAAATAGCATACAGTTAAGCACGGCACATACATAGACATGGGACAAGCATACATAGGACAACATTACAGCTTGTGCGTACAATTAAGCAGAGTGCAGCATTGCATACAGTTAAGCATGGCACATACATATAACCAATAAAAGCAAAAATAAAAAACAAACAGAGCATTACAGCATACACGTACAGTTAACGTAATACAAGCATAGCAAATCATACACTGATGGCAGGAGCAGAAAAGAGTGGGACTGGAGGAGCAGCCTGAGAGCTGATATGAGCGCTGCCATCTTCGGCACTGGACGCTACACAGCGACACGCTCCCAACAAGACAGGTGCTACCGATTTGTCCATGAAAGTAGAGAGAAAGAAACTGAGAAAGTTGAGAGGCATCATGATGGAGGCGGACAGCAGAGTTCACTCGGACAACGGTTGCCCGAGGAGTAGCGCTCCTCATTACAAGTCCGCATGGCTGGGTAATGAGGGTGCAGACACAGCGGGGGCCCTGTGGGGCCAGGGGGCACCTTTGCAGAGCAGCAGTGGTGGATATGGGGCCGGGGGCCAGTGGTGGACAGGCCAGGGCGTTTACCTTTGGTGGTGGCAGGATGGTTGCAGGACACCCATGCCCAGATGCAGCAGCCAGCTCCACTGGGGGGGGGGGGGGTAGCATCCTCTCCTACCTACAGCAGGTAGAACTGCCATTCTGGGGCAGCGGCAGTGGACAGTCCCTGGCTGAGGCTTTTCACTGTGCGGCATCTGGGTCTCCATGGCTGAGGCTCCCCATGGCCTTGGTCGGCTGTGGAGCGGCGTCAGAGGAACAGCTGTGTTTCCCTCAATAGGCGCGACCTAGTCCCTAGCGAGGCCCCGAACAGCCCAGAGCGGTGGCCTGATCAGCTGATCGGCAATACAACAGCGGCGGCCTGGTCCCTGACGGGCAGCCTCCGATCAGCCGAAAGCAGTGTCGGAGGAGCAGCTGACTCTTTCCACCATGTGGCCTCCCTGGCAGCAGCCTTGATGGGGTATAGTTGGCGTAGAGGCAGCATGGGCAGCAAGCGATGTCTCGGCTGCACGGCGCCCCCGCCCTCCCCCGGCTGCAGCGATCCATCCCCACCGCGGAGCAGAGCAGAGCATGTGGGCTGGAAGCGTCCGACCTCCCGATTCGCCAGCCGATGCGCACCCGAGGTCCCCGCATCCTCCCCAGGTGGGTCTAGGGGGGCGGGTGGGCACAAGGTGAGGGGTTAGGAGAGAAAGGAAGAAAAAGGCCGGAGCCCTGTGGCCGAGGCGTCTGAACACGGCGCCATCTTGATCTATAACATATAGGCTGCATTAAATCTCATGACTGGTAGAAACACTGAGCATCTTGCTGGCACTTCTGATGAATCTTCTCTATAAAGGAGCTGTCCTGCCTGAGACATCTGATTTCTAAAAGATTATTTCTTTATATGCCATCAGAAAGACATTATCCTTCTTCTGGCCTTCCTCAAGGACTCCAGCCAAACCTTGAGACTTGTCTAGGATGGGAATTAAACACCAAACTGCTTTCAATCTCTGTTAGAGATAGCTTAATAATTAAGCTATTGGGTCTCCTTACATGAGATCGCGTTCCACATGCCCTATTTAAACTTGACAAACTACTGAATACTTTTTAGGCAGCTAAATAAACTTATAGTAAGCCGGAATTTAACCTGCAAAGTGTTGTTTACAGAAGTAATTCCACTGCATTGAAGTTTAATTTTCTACCTCTGGAGTGAAGAATTTCAGAATTTTACTAATGCCTCAACTACTGTATATACCATAAAAAAAAATCATGCAATCAAGGACTTACGAACATGTTTTGTGTAGTAGTTAAATTACCAAACTAATTTGCTCTAAATCACTGTTATGTGTCTATACAGTGTATATAGAACTCCTCTCCTTGGGATCCGGCAACACCCTGCAGGGGTAAGATAAAAATGGCGCACAGCGACAATGGTATAAAAATGGCGCCGCATTGAATTACATTATAAAACAATATTTAGCAGCATTAGTGTTTCAAAATGGTGCAAACCGTTACATTTCATTTTATAACGTTGCTTGCCAAAGGCAGGAGGTTAGTGTTAACCAGCCGGGGAGCGTAGTCTGGGCTTAGGCAGAGGTAGAGGGAGGGTTTAGTGTGAGAGAGGCAGGGGGCTTTGAAGCAGTGTGAGAGCAGGCAGAGGGGTTTGTATACATTACCTGGTCCATGATGATCGCGTCTTCTCTCCACTTCCTACTTAGTTTGAATGAGTCCGGCAGCCAACCAATCACCATGCAGCTTCATTCCCCACATGGTGATTGGCTGGCTGCTGGACTCTTTCAAACTATACAGGAAGTGGAGAGAAAACGAGATCGCCAGGACCAGGTAATAATGAATGAGAGATGAAGCTAATGACATCTTATTACTAAAGTTATTTAACATTTCAGGACATTTCTGAAACATTAAAGGGAACCTGAAGTGAGTAGAATTATTTGAAATAAATACATGACGTAGCTGCAAATAAATATTACATACTTACCTCGCCATCAGTTCCTCTCAGAAGCTCACCATTTTCTTCTTACAGTGATCCCTTCCAGTTCTGACAAGATTTTGTCAGGACTGAAATATACCAGTTGCTGTCAGTTATATACCAGCTGCTTTCAGTTACAACTGAATGTGCAAGGTAATGTTCATGTTTCCCTATGGCTCAAGGTGGTGATATTACAGTTTAACAGTGTGCTGACCAGGAAGCAGTTATGGAGTAACTACCACTTTCAAAATGGAGGACGGAGAATTCAATTGATCACAGTGGACAAATGGGACGCAGAAGAGGAGAAAGAGATTAAGGAGTAGACTACACGGGAGGTAAGTATGACCTGTGTATGGCTATTTTGACTTTTTATTTTCAGTTCAGATTCTCTTTAAATAACTTTAGTAGCAAGATGCCATTATCGGCATCACCCCGCGCCATTTTTCACAGGTGTCATTTTTGACTGTACCCCACACTGCATGTCTTCATCCTGTCCTCCTGGAGACACTCCATCTCTATGCAATCAAAGATCTACTAACATGTGTGGTATAGTGGTTAAATTACCAAACTAATTTGCTCTAAATCACTGTTATGTGGTTTCCCCCTTAGTTAGGTGATGTTACTAACAACAATAACAAGATAAGTAACTAAAGTCTGGCCTAGTCCTTGAGTAATTTCTATAACATGTAAGCTTCAATGGTATGGTTAATAGTGATGCCAAGAAAGCAGTCATCAATTTTATTGTGGCCCTATACAGTTTTGAATTTTGGCTACACAGGTGTTAGGTAGCAGGTGGTTTTACCTTTGACAGTTTAGGTGGCTGGAATTTTATGAAATTTAACAATATCTAAAATGTTTTATCCATTTCAATAACTTTCCCAACTGGTGTACAGAGCTTGAGATTAGTGATACTAAACTATAGGTCTTGATTAAAGCCTAGTACATTCTTCCAATTTTGATTGGCCAATTTTACCACTTGCATGTGGCATGAGAGTTTACCTACACAAAACTGGCCAGTCATTGGTAAAATTGGCCAGTCATTGTCCAAACAAAATTGGCTGTGTGTATGCACCCTCAGAGATCATCTTGAAGTGCAGCAGATCAGTATGTCCAGATACTGTCTGGGCATACTGACTGATGGGCTTTTAGGTGAGGTAGAAAATTGAACTGCATTGATTACCACATTACTAATGCCTCAATGATGTAATCAACAGGGCTGTGGAGTCTGAGTCGTGGAGTTGGCAAAAACTGCACAGACTCCGACTCCTAATGAATTTAAACTGTAATTAAAATAGAAAATATGATAAAATGTTCTATTTCTCAGATAAAAGTCATCATAGATAACTTATATACACAGTAATAGCTGTGCTTAGTCCATAAAATGAAATAAACCAATCAAAAAATAGTTACTTGTGCTGCTTCAATAAAGCAGCCCCCGTATTTTTAAAGTCAGATATACACATCTGATTGTGACTGTACAGTATATATGATGTGTACTCAGGAATCTCTTATATATACTAAATAAAATAACATCTATGTTGTAAGAATAAAGCCTGATGGGTAGCCGTGTCACTAATAGAGATGGTCGATGAGATGGAAATAATTCTGCGTTGATGCTGATTTATGCAAATATAATTTTGCTTATGAAATCAAATCATTTCATATATGTTGTTAAAATTTTGTTTGGTGACTACGAATTAAAGGGTACCTGAGATGAATGAAAAGAAAAGTTTTATACATACCTGGGGCTTCCTCCAGCCCCCTTCAGGCCAAGCAGTCCCTCGCTGTCCACCTCCACCACTTGGATCTTCTGCTATGAGTCCCGGTAATTCAGCCAGTCAGCGCAGTCCGGCCGCATGCCGCTCCTACAGCCAAGAGCATTCTGCACCTGTGCAATAGTGCTGCACAGGTGTAGTACACTCCTGGCGGCGGAGTGTGTGCATGCGGACTATGCCAGACTGACTCAAGTACCTGGACTCATAGCAGAAGATCCAGGTGGCGGAGGAGGACAGCGAGGGACTGCTTAGTCTAAACGGGGCTGGAGGAAGCCCCAGGCATGTATAAAACTTTAATTTCATCTGTCTCAGGTTTACTTTGTTACACAGTAGTACTATACTCTACATATGCACTCCCCACAGAGCTGCAGGGAATACTCTGTGAATGTTGTGCACATTGAACACAGAGGTGTTGTCTATCACACATAAACCTGGTTCAGATTGTGCATGAAGAATGTGTAATAGAGGAAGAATCACCTCATTCTCCTGCAGAGTACCTGCACATCATTCTTATATGCACTCACAGTTAGGCCTGGTGCACACCAAAAACCGCTAGCAGATCCGCAAAATGCTAGCAGATTTTGAAACGCTTTTTGTTATTTTTCTATGGCATTTTGCTAGCGTTTTGCGGATTGCTGCAGCGGATTTCAGTATAGTAGATTTCATATATTGTTACAGTAAAGCTGTTACTGAACATCTTCTGTAACAAAAACGCCGGCAAAACCGCTCTGAACGGGCGTTTTTCAGAGCGGTTTGCGTTTTTCCTATACTTAACATTGAGGCATTCTGCAAACCACCTCCCGCTCTGGTGTGCACCAGCCCATTGAAATACATTACCCTAGCGGATCCGCAAACCGCAGCGGAAACGCTCTGGTGTGCACTAGGCCATACATTGCCTAGGGCCTGATAGATGTTCTTTGTTCCGGTCTGTACCTTTTTCAAGTAATCTTACTAAGGACTAGTTTTAGTCTATGACTAAAGAGAATAAATATGGCAGCCTCCATATCCTTCTCACTTCAGTTGTCTTTTAAAATTCCTAAGAGTTGGCAGTTAAGAGACGAATTTCATGTTACATACTTTCAATCAACAAAATTGTAATTGCAAATTAGAGGAGTCGGAGTCGAGGAGTCGGAGTCAGAATCGATGGAACCTTAAACTGAGGAGTCGGAGTCGGTGGATTTTTGTACCGACTCCACAGCCCTGGTAATCAATGTAATCTGGATTTAACCACATCACAAACGCTTTAACTAAAATCCAAGTAACACTTTTGATAAAGTTTACAACAGAAACTATAGTGCATTGGCACGGCTCCTGCCTAATCTGCTGTTTAACACTTCAAACACATTAAATGTAATTTGACCTGCTAACAGATCACAAAGACAGATAAGTGTGTGAGCAAAAGAAATCTGTAAAGCCTTGTCTACACGAGGAGATGTGGAGGCGATGTTCCTTATCAATCGAGCCGCTGATGCGGCTCGATTGATAAGATCCGTCAGGTCCGATGATGCCGCCGCCGATTCCCTGCTCGTTCCCCACGAGGGGACAATGGCAGGGAATTGAGCGGAAGATAAGCGGCGCAGGGACGAGGGCGGATCGAATCTGACGCATGCGCGGGCGAGCGGGGACGTGGCGGGTACGCGCGGGGATGCGGAAGAGGTGATCCGGCGGCTAATCGAGCCGCCGGATCGCCTCATGCAGATGGGGCTTAAGGGCTGGTTCACACAGATGCTGTCGGCAGTCGCCCCGACATGAATCTGCGGTGGCTAAGGGCTGGTTCACACGGACGCTTGGTGGCATTTACCGCCAAGCGTTCGGGACTCATAGGCTAACACTCACATTCAAGTGAATGGGAGCGTTAGAATCGCACGGTTAACATTGATTACCGTCGATTGCGCAAACGCGGCATTCCGATCCCAATTTAACTCATCGTTTCAGCCTAGAAGTGGCATGCGGCTTCTAGGGTTGATTAGCTGCCACGGTATCATGCAAACGCCGATTGCAACGGGAAGCCGATGATTGCCATACCGCAACACCCCCCCCCCCCCGCCCCCCTGAACGAGACGTCCCAGAACGACGTGCCTTCCGGCTGCCCCGAAAGACGTCAGTGTACCAGCCCTAAGCGACCCTAGAAGCCGCATGTGGCTTCTAGGGCCAGTTGAAACAACGTGAAATGTCGGTGACCGCGCGATGCTAAACGCTCCCATTCACTTGAATGGGAGCGTTCAGCCAAAGAGTCCCGAACGCTTGGCACTAAACGCTGCCAAGCGTCCGTGGGAACCAGCCCTTACACATAACAGCATCTCTGCTGAGAGAGAGAAGGAAGGGAAAGATGACAGTTAGCTACAGACAAGTGTGTGAGCAGAAGAAATAATCTGTTACATAGGGGTGCCCAATGTGTCTATTGTGATCTACCAGTTGATTGCAAAGGACTACTTGGTAGATCGCGGTCACACATGAGAATGCTGAAGTTGCACCAGACGCAGAGCAAAACCACTGTGGGGCGAGTGAGCGGAGCATGTTTCCCCCAACTGTCAGTGCCACTGGGATTCTTTAAAGGATACATGAGGCAAAGCTAAAACAGAAAAGTCTTACTCCCCCGGCACTTCAAACACTGGTGAACTGCGCAAGCCCCATGCACTCCTGGCTACGAGAGCGCAAACACAAGAAGTGCACACACATGCGCAGAGGACCACAACCCAGCCTTGGGTGGTGATTTTATGGAGGGGACAATGACAGACTTGGCAGAACTTCGGCATGGGACCTGATAGATTTCTAGAGGCTGGAAGAAGCCCCAGGTGATTAAAACGTTTCTGTTTTTAGCTTCACCTAAAAACTGTGTTGCAGTCTATGATTCCCACTAGTGGCATCTCTCATTACTTGCGCTACTGAAGGGGTCATAGAGAGGAGACTGTGCTATAGGCAGGTCTGAAGAAAAATCCTGTCTGTGCAGAACTGGTGAGTGAATCACGCTCCACTGCTCTGCTCTGCATACGGGGAGGGAAGCTACACTGGGGGCCCATATGGTTGTCCATGCTGGGGAAGGGGGCCATGGTGGCAGCCAACACCGGGGGTACATCTGATTATGCTGAGAAGGGGGTTGCTAAGACTGGAGGCACATCTGGCTATCTATGCTGGGTGGGGGGGGGGGGTTATTTGGGGGAGGTAGAATACTCAGTAATTTTTTAAGTAGCTGAAAAAAGTGTAGGCACCCCTGTGTTACACATAACAGCATCTCTGGAGAGAAACGAGGAAGGCTTGGTTCACACATAAATCTGTGCATTTCCGGTCCAGTCAGTTCTGCATCAGTTTTCTTTCACTTTTACCTGACAGGATTGGAACTGTACAACTTTTGTGTGTGAACCAAGCCATAGAAAACTCATACAAAACTGATAAGACAGGACTGGACTGGACCAGAACTGTACACATATATGTGTTAAAGGACAACTGAAGAGAGAGGTATATGGAGGCTGCCATGTTTATTTCCTTTTAAGCAATACCATTTGCCTGGCAGCCCTGCCTCTAATACTTTCAGCCATAGACCCTGAACAAGCATGCAGCAGATCAGGTGTTTCTGACATTATTGTTAGATCTGAAAGATTAGCTGCATGCATGTTTCTGGTGTTATTCATACACTTCTGCTGCCAAACAGAGCAGCAGGGCTGCCAGGCAACTGGTATTGTTTAAAGGACACCCGAGGCGAAAATAAATAAATGAAATAAACAATTGCATCTATCTTCCGTCTGCTAAAAATGACTTTTTAACATATTCCACAGTTTTATTGGGTCACACTGTAGTCACTTTCTGTCTGAGTCAAGACTGAGTCAGCCACATACATACCAGATATTTAACTCTTTCAGGCAGAGAAAGAAAAAAAAAAGAACACTGCCTAGTTATTTGTGTGCTAGGCACTGTACATACCCATGTCGATCTAAGCAGTTTTATAACCGGGACAAATGGGTAAATACATTTCATGGGTTTTAATTACCGTAGCATGCATTATTTAAAAACTATAATGGCCAAAAACTGAAACATAAAAAATTGTTCCCACATTTTTTCCTATTTTCCCATTAAAACACATTTAGAATAAAATAATTCTTGGCATAATGTCCCACCTAAAGAAAGCCTAATTGGTGGCGAAAAAAACAAGATATAGTTCATTTTATTGCGATAAGTAATAATAAAGTCATAGATGAATGAATGGAAGGAGCGCTGAAAGGTGAAAATTGCTCTGGTGTTCAAGGGGTAAAACCCCTCAGTGGTGAAGTGGTTAAAGACAGGAGATGAGCTTAGTAAATTGAGGCCATAGTGTCTAATACGCATTTTAAAATGAAAGTCCATAGACTTTCATGTGATTGGTTATAGTACAGTGTGCGGTCCTTGCATTTTTGTAATGTGGCAGGGACCATCTTAGTATACAACTTACGTTTTCTCATCCCATCACGTGGAGGCTGCCAACATCCACGTTGTAATGTGCTGCAACAGCATTTAGTGTATTGGAGCTGCATGCACAAAATTGCATTCGTGCATGGGCTGTGCAGTGTAAATGATCCCTAAAGATGAATGATCAGCGCTTATTCATCTACTATGTCACCAGGAGAGCACTCAACAATAAACATATAACAGATCTCAGTGCTCAATATAATACTAACATTAATGGTGTGTACACACTTGAAAGATAAATGAAAGATCTTAGACCGATTTTACCACCTTCCATGTAGTATGAGAGCTTACTCTACACAGTCTATTCTATTGAGCTGAACTCCCCATCAAGACAAGATAAGATAAATAACATATCGCGCTTTTCTCCTGGCGGACTCAAAGCGCCAGAGCTGCAGCCACTAGGGAGCGCTCTATAGGCAGTAGCAGTGTTAGGAAGACTTGCGCAAGGTCTCCTACTGAATAGGTGTTAGCTTACTGAACAGGCAGAGCCGTGATTCGAACCCTGGTCTCCTGTGTCAGAGGCAGAGCCCTTAACCATTACACCATCCAGCCACCACCAGTCAAAAATCTTTGCAAGATGCTGCACACAAAGATGCTGTACACATACAAAACATCAGTATGTGCAAAAGATCTGTTCCTGCAAAAGATCCGTTCCTGCAAAATGCATTCATAGTTTATGATATCTGCAGATCTCATACACACCTTGTTTAACAGACATTCATCTGCAGATCAGATCCACCAGGATGGATTCTCAGATCTGCAGATGATTGTCAGATATGCAGTGCATCACCTTTAAACGCACATTACCAGGTACAAGAAAGCATACTTTTCATTGCCTGTATGCTTTACTGTACCTACTGTATGCGACGGTAATGCACCATTAATGTGCATTACCACTTTTTTTTGCATTGTGTTGTAATGCTGCATTGTGACTTAAACGTCGCATTACAACTCACTGTGAATAAGCCCTGAAGGTCGGCCAGAGGATTGATTTTCAACTTTGGCAGGGAATGTAAAACTAGTCAGGGTTTAGGATAAGCTGAATGGAGCAAAGTACAGCAATATCATTAGTGAAAAATCACTGTTAAAATATTTACCCAAATACTCATTTTTTTCTCATTTAATTTATTTTTTATTCATGCATATAGACATTACAGGTGTCAAGAGCTGAAGTTTTAATCTAATTTTAGAAACATTCAAGGCACATTGATGTTTAAAATACAGTACAATGTAATCCTCTCAGTTTCATCTAAACTTCTCTGTTCCTTTCATGCAATCACTTGTAATGCAAAGAAGTAAAATGAGGTTGATTGAGTTGCTAGTTTAAATACAAAAAATATCCTTTTCCTTTAGACATAAAAACTGCCACTTTGCGAAGAATAGGATGAACTGTATCAAAGACTGACATCCCATTAACAGATGCTTCTAACTGGTAGATGGATAAGCTTAAACTGGGAAGAAGGTGATAAGAAAACTGGAACTACTGACAAGGAAGTTAGGAGGAACTTTGGTTAACATCACATTAACAAACACATCACAAAGAGTTGATTTGTTGTTCTAACTCTAAGTAAATATACGTTCTCTAATATGTATTAGAAAATGAATGATAATGATCACCTAATCTTGACCAGGTGTAGTTGAGTAACAACCCTTTGAAAACAATTAAAGACTGCCTAGGATCTAGGTGCTTTGTGTCATTAAAATGTAATTAGATGCTATCCTTGGTGTGGAGAGGTCAGGACCTGTACTTCTGTTAATGTTTTTGTCACTTTATCATTGGGTGTCCTTTTGTCTATTTAACCACTGAGAGACCTCTGATCTCAAAGTTCAGAAATGGTTATGCATAGGTTATCCACTACCATGCTGTCCACCAAGAAAAAAACAATAATACGGTCCAAGCACACTGAAGTTGCATTGTAATAAGAAGGTCAACGACTAAGAAAACCAGCAGCCTGTGCTTTCTTATTCAGGCTTTGCAGCCATCTCATCAAAAGGCTCAATGATATCAAGGAAAATGGAACCAACAGTTTCAAAGACTGCAGTGATAAAAAAAAAGAAAGAAAAAAAAAAGAAAAGAAAAATAAGTAAAGGAAATAGGTGTTTAATTATGTATGCTTGTCCTGACAATGTATGGATTAAAGGTGTCCATACAATAATCACATTTTCTAGCTGATTTGAACACTCTGCTAGAAATCCATGCCCAACCATGCCTGCTCCATTGACCATTAGAGACAAAAGAAAGCAAGTGGTTGGCACTACAGTGATAACACATGCACAGCTCAGCTTAAAGGACATGCAGACTGCACAGGAGGATGGAAGCACACACTCCTTCTCAGGAACCTCTTCAGCGTGCTCAAGCTCAAAACACCAAAACACACTAATCTAAACCTGGAAGGTTTGAGCACACAGGGATGTCTACAGTATCCAGACAGGACTGTGACGTGCAATTAAATTCAGAAGATGACACAGTTTCAAGTGATGACGATTTGCAGGAATTATTCATGTCCCACCTCCGTCCAGAGGAGGTGACAGAGAGAAACTATTAAGAAGAGAGGAAGCAATGTTAATCCTGCAGTCAGGAGCAATGGGACCTTTAGGCCTCAATGACCATACAGATTTGTCATGTTTCCTTGATCCCTAAGACCTTCCCCTCCTCTCCACCCCTATCCTCAGCTCTCTTTGTGTTTCTTGTATTGTTGCGTCCTGTCCTTGTCTTGACTATAACTGCTCTGAAGTGCTTTTTTACCATCTTATGTATTGACTACTGTTTTGGAGGATTGTTCGCGGTCCAATTAGTTGCCCACCCCTCCCCCTTTTTCGTCCAGTTCTAGCTCATCCCACTTGGCGATAATTCGCCAAGAGATATGGGCTTTTTTTACTTCCTCACGTATATTTATGCCCCCCTACTTCCTCCTTTTTTCCCCCCCTTTTTTGTGCATTGACACTTATGCCTAGTTAAATTTTGGTAATTGGCACCCCACTAGGTACTATTTACATGTTGATGGAGCATGACTCGGTCACACTGGCACCTAAGGTTTCCACTTCCTTTCACTTATTCAGGCCTTCCTGATCTTATGATCACCCCTTTCTTTTCCTCCTCTTTCCCCCCTTTTCCCTTTTTCTTTTGTTTCCTTTTCTATACTTTCTTTTTTCTTTTTTTTTTTTTTTCTTTTTTTTTTCTTTTTTATCCTCCTTTCCATCTATAACCTAAGGTGTGGGTTTGCTTGAGTCAGGCCTTTCTCATACTTGGCCACTAGGTGGAACTATTTTTCATCCTATACGACCACTTTGTACGCATGCGCTCTGTCCATAATAATGTAGTACGCCTGTACCCAATAGACAGGCATACGCTATGAGCGTCATGCGTCATTGCGCACGCGTGCGAGATATGCTGACGCAATGCGTCGGCACGCACGCGTACGTAATGCGGAAGTAGAGGCGGCGCTGCCACCGGAAGTAATGCTAAACGCGGGCTCTGGACAATATTTAACCAAGAGCCTTTTGCCCTACATGTTGCAGCCTCCGTAGAAGCGCTATTCAGCGCGAAACGGCCGTCAGGCATCCTGTGCCCAGCACCCACCACCATCCACGCCTTCTCTCACAGGGTATGTGTTTTCTCACATTCATGTTTGCAAGATGTTGCTTTATTGCATGTTACCCACGCCATATTAACCACTTGCCGACCGCACGCTTATACCGTGCGTCGGCAAAGTGGCAGCTGCAGGACCAGCGACGCAGTACTGCGTCGCCAGCTGCAGGCTGATTAATTAGGAAGCAGCCGCTCGCGCGAGCGGCTGCTTCCTGTCAAATCACGGCGGGGGGCTCCGTGAATAGCCTGCGGGCCGCCGATGGCGGCTCGCAGGCTAAATGTAAACACAAGCGGAAATAATCCGCTTTGTTTACATTGTACGGCGCTGCTGCGCAGCAGCGCCGTAAGGCAGATCGGCGATCCCCGGCCAATCAGCGGCCGGGGATCGCCTCCATGTGACAGGGGACGTCCTGTCACTGGCTGTACAGGACGGATAGCGTCCTGTGCAGCCCGGATCACCGGGAGGGAGAGGTAGGAGAGGGAGGGGGGTGAATGTCGCAGCGGAGGGGGGCTTTGAGGTGCCCCCCCAGCAACTAGCCTGCACGCAGGAGCGATCAGACCCCCCCTGCACATCATCCCCATAGGGGGGAAAAAAGGGGGGCGATCTGATCGCTCTGCGTGCCCTCTGATCTGTGCTGGGGGCTGCAGAGCCCACCCAGCACAGATCCCTTCAAACAGCGCTGGTCCTTAAGGGGGGGTAAAGGGTGGGTCCTCAAGTGGTTAAACAGAACACTTGCAGCAGTGCCGGCTTTCTTGCTTCTTTTTGTCCATTGACCATTAGCTTGGGGGTTTTTTTGGGCCAAAATTGATTTCTTGTTTAATCGTACAAGATGGAAGATTATTGATTGGGAGCGGTGTTAAATCAACAACATACATAACATTGACTGCATTGAGCAAGGCAACACTGCGGTTCAATTGTGTAGTTTTTTTAAAATACATTTCAGCAAAAAATCTATGAAAAGTCTATGTGCAGTGTGTAGAGGGATTCAATCAGACTTATCTCGCTCCAATCATTTTCTGATCTAAGAGGGAGCTGTTTTTGTCCACATCCCTTGAATACATTTCTTCCGTTATTTCCCCTGAATACATTTCTTCCATTATTTTCAACTCTTATTTCTTTGGCCTAGTGAACAGTGCCCAGTTGTGTCGCAGAATAATTCTGCACATCAACTCACTGTCTATACAATTCTATGGGCCTGTACAGAGTACTGCCTTGTAACAGATCGCATTATTCTAACTTGCTGCATGCAGGCTTTGCTTTAAAGTCTATGTCCAGTCTCCATGTCAGATCACACAAATTTTAACGTGTGCATTATTCAACTGACAGTGGTCAGTTGCATAATGCATGTGTTATAATGCATAAAAATGTGTGTGACCTGCAATGGAAACTGGACATTAGACTTTAATGCAAAGCCTGCATGCAGTGAGTTAGAATAACGTGATCAGTTACAAAGCTTTACTGCGAACAGGCCTATAGGATTGTATGGTCAGTGAGCTAACATGCAGAATTATTCTGCAACTCATCTGAGCACTGTGCACTGGGCCTTATAGTTAGATCATGTAAAATCTATAAGTGTATGGCAGCCTTTAGATTTTATTTTGTTTAATTCACTTCTGCTCTATTTTGTATTTTAACATTTTCATAATGCTAAAATAATATGCATCACATGATGGCAGGAGCAGGAACTTTTTCCGTACAGTAACCTTTGTAATAAAATATACAGTTACCATTACAAGCACTGCCTACAAATACGTCAGCAAACCAGTTTTCATGAGTAGAATGTGAAGCCATATTTATATTTATGAAATACTCTGGGCCCGACAACTAATGCATGCTGGCAATCTTACCAACAAATAAAGTTACAGGGATCAACTACTTTGAAGGCCTACCTATGCAATATGTTCAAATGATATCCAGACTACATACATTTTGGTAGGATTACTAAAAGATACCCAAATCAGATGCCATAGAAGCCATATAAATAAATATATTAATATGCTGCATGGGTGGATAGCATTATAGGTAGCTGAATTTCCCTATCCCTTCCCCACTGTCCTGACTATTTGGTAAATACTATGCATACACATATCTATAATGAGTAATTACATTTTATTTACTATCTAAATGATCTGGAAACCGTATCACAAACTATTTTATGTTACACCAGAAGCACAGCTACATACATTATATATATATATATTTTTCATTTTGGACAGTGCAAAGAGGGATTAGGGAAGAAAAGCAATATGACATTATTTTTCTGGAGCGTTCTTGTCTTTGAGAAAAAGTTCACCAAAAAAAGGATATAAAAGTCCATTGTTAAATCAGAGACATGAAATCACATTTCCATAGTCAAAACAATATATACAGTATATATGCCAGGCGCAAGTGAAAACTGGCCCTAAAACGTTAACATTCATGCTGGCTAGCCACATATTATTGTTAATCTTTCTTTTTAAGCTTTCACCACATTCTTCTTCTTCTCAAGCAGCACCGCATTATGAGATCTACCTTAAAGAAAACCTGAACTGAGAATTAAAACTCAAAATAACCATACGCAGGTCATACTTACCTCCTGTGTAGTCTACTCCTCAGTGTCTTTCTCCTGTCCCGCGTCCTGTTTGTTCACTGTGATCAAGGGGATTTTCCGTCCTCCATTTTGAAAATGGCCATTACCCATAACAGCTTTCTGGTCAGCACACAGTTAAACTGTAACATCGAACACTTGAGCCATAGGGAAACATGGACATTACCGGGCACATCAGTTTTCCTCTCAGCTATAACTGACAGCAACTGATATTTTACTGACAGCAACTGATATATTTCAGATCTGACAAAATATTGTCAGAACTGGAAGGGATCATTGTCAGAAGAAAATGGTGAGCCTCTGAGAGGAACTGATGGCAAGGTAACTATGTAATGTTCATTTGAAGTTACCTCATGTGTTTATTTTAAATATTTTTACTCAGTACAGGTTCTCTTTAAGGCTGCTTCACAGTTGGATGTTACAGGCGCATGTTACAGCAGCCTGTAACGCAGCCCAACTCACAGTAATGAAAAATCAATGGGCTGTTCACAGTGCCCACGTTGCGTTACAGTGTAACGCTAGACGTTCAAAGAAAGTGCAGCATGCTGTGCGTTATAGGTGGTTTTAGCTGCGTTAGACTGTTTGCACATGCTCAGTAAGGGGAGAGTTGCTATTGTTCCTAGCCACATGGCTAATTAATATTCACTGCACTGTAGTGTTGTCCAGATCATGAACAATTCGGATCTTTGATCCGGATCTTTTTTGTGAGTCGAATCATCCGGATCATCACAATGAACGATTCGGTTCACAGTGGATGTCTGGAAGAAACAGGAACTGCAGCTTCTGTGCACAAGCACAATCTTCCTGCTGCATCTCTCCCTTCCCCTATAGCACCCTCAATGTGCCTTCATTCTCCCGCACCTCTCACTCTGCTGCACCCCCTGCTACCTGCTTCCCTAGTAAAATGATTCAAAGATTCGGTTCAAAGATCCAAATCTTTTCAATGATCTGATTCAAATTATCCGAATCATTGAAAAAATCCGGACTTCCTAGGATAGAACGTAAACGGCGCACCAAGAGCTGCATAACGCAGCTCAATCTGACGTCCAACTTCAACACCACCATGCGTTGCATTAGGGGCACGTTATGTGACCTTAACGTCCCCTAGAACGCAACGTCTTGGTGTGAAAGAGGCCTAAGGGATTTCAACGTACATTATTACTGATGTGTTTGTTATTGTATCACCATCAGACATGCTTGTGAGCTGTAAAGGGAACAGTTTTTTACACAAAGGCAAGTGAACATTAACAACATACCTTTTCTCTTGAACTTTTTAGGATTCATGGTGGACTTTACCTTCTTTTAAGTCTTCCTGTGAAAATCCTGCATCTGTAAATGACAATGAAGTGCCATTTTTAATGACATTAGATATTTTTTAAAGTTATGATAAAAAAAACTTCTTTGTGTGGCACAGCCAGTGCCCATACTTGAATCGGATTGAACATCACTGGAGAGATCTTAAAATGGCTGTGCGCCGACGCTTCCATTCAAACCTAATCTAGCTTGAGAGGTGCTGCAAAGGTGGGTGAAACTGGCCAAGGATAGGTGTGCCTAGCTTATGGCATCATATTCAAAAAGACTTGAGGCTGTAATTGCTGCCAAAGGTGCATCAACAAAGCATTGAGCAAAGGCTGTGAATACTTATGTAACTGTGATTTCTCAGCTTTTTAATACATTTGCCAAAACATCAAGTAAACATTTTCCATGTTGTCATTATGTTGTGTGTAGAATTCTCAGGAAACAAATTCATCTACTCTAATCCATTTTGGAATAAGGCCGTAAGCTCATTGCTAATTATAAATAACAGAAAATGATCAGACCAGTGTGGATCATTTGGTGGTTTTGTATAGCATTTTGCAGCACAAAAGGTAATGTTGGGCTTGATTCACTAAATGTAACACGCTCATGCAGCACGGTTTAATTTTAGCACAAGCACACTACGCATGGTCAGCATAGCGTGCGCTCTTTAGTTACGTGTGATCCCTCTAACTGCCACGCGATGTGCTTGTAGCGCAACTGCAATACTTGACAAGCGCAGCCGCCTCTATGTTAAATAATGTAGTAGCGACCTGTTCGACCTGTTTTTGATAGATAAAGGAATCAATTTTGTTAAGTTATAATTGGAAAATGAATCCCTTTATTGATCAGGAACAGTTTGGACATGTACACACAATACAACTTTCCATCAGATTACCCGTAGATCGGACGGGAAATTGCGTCAAGTGTTCTGAGACCTTATTCACACTATATGCAACACATTAGCATGTGCAAACACAGTTATATAACTCTGGCTTGCATTTCCGATTCCTGATCAATTCCTATCAGCCTCATGACACCACCTTGCTGCCCCAGGACGCTTCCCCTCAAATGTTTTATGTTCCCCCTCTCCCCTGGTGCATCTGCATTTATACTTAACTTGTCCCACTGTCCCCAATTGTCCTAGCTAGCTGTATTTCTGATTGTCGCCCATGGTAGCCTGAGATTTTCCAGCATGTCAAATTGATACATTCTACCAATTTTGGTAGGAAATCAGTTGAATCATCAATCGGGCATGCTTGTTGAGGCACTGACTTTCATCCAATGCGATAATTATCAAATCGGATGGTCGATCGCCTGCCAAGTCTATAGATGTATGGCCACCTTTATAGCACTATAGGTGGTCTTTATCAGCCTGAGTTTAATCCAGCGTCAGTAGGTAGCTTGAAGCAGGCCATAAATATGAAATGAAGCACATTTCTTTTTTATCAGTTGTGTAAGAAGGAGCATCAGAGGGTTATAGCCGCGCATTTCAATGCTATAGTATGTGCCCCGCATACATATCATTTGGGGATCTGGCAATTGCCAGACCCCTAATTACTTCTCCCTCCGAGTTGCTACGACTCGGAGTTGGAGTAATAATTAGTGCTGCCCAGAATTTGTGCGGCAACAGGGTGAGCCATCATTCAGCTCACCCTGCTCCAAAATGACCGATGCTCACAACGAATCTACACAATACAGTATGAAGGAAATCAAATGGTGCAAGGTAGTAAACTATCAATACTACTTGATCATTTTTCAATCAAGGAATTACTAATCACTTGCTGGATGAGGCATCAAGTAGTGTGAAACTTTTATTAATTATCATTTCCTGTGGGAGTTTTATGTATGTACTGATGCATCATTATCTAAGTCTTTATTTGGGTAAAATGAGTGCCAAATGTATGCATCATTTATACAGTGGCTTTCAAAAGTATTCGGCCCCCTTGAAGTTTTCCACATTTTGTCACATTACTGCCACAAACATGCATCAATTTTATTGGAATTCCACGTGAAAGATCAATACAAAGTGGTGTACATGTGAGAAGTGGATCGAAAATCATACATCATTCCAAACATTTTTTACAAATCAATAACTGCAAAGTGGGGTGTGCGTAATTATTCGGCCCCCTGAGTCAATACTTTGTAGAACCACCTTTTGCTGCAATTACAGCTGCCAGTCTTTTAGGGTATGCCTCTACCAGCTTTGCACATCTAGAGACTGAAATCCTTGCCCATTCTTCTTTGCAAAACAGCTCCAGCTCAGTCAGATTAGATGGACAGCATTTGTGAACAGCAGTTTTCAGATCTTGCGACAGATTCCCGATTGGATTTAGATCTGGACTTTGACTGGGCCATTCTAACACATAGATATGTTTTGTTTTAAACCATTCCATTGTTGCCCTGGCTTTATGTTTAGGGTCATTGTCCTGCTGGAAGGCGAACCTCCACCCCATTCTCAAGTCTTTTACAGTCTCCAAGAGGTTTTCTTCCAAGTTTGCCCTGTATTTGGCTCCATCCATCTTCCCATCAACTCTGACCAGCTTCCCTGTCCCTGCTGAAGAGATGCACCCCCCGAGCATGATGCTGCCACCACCATATTTGACAGTGGGGATGGTGTGTTCAGAGTGATGTGCAGTGTTAATTTTCCGCCACACATAGCGTTTTACATTTTGTGTCCCCCACATGGCTTGTGGCAAACTGCAAACGGGACTTCTTATGCTTTCTGTTAACAATGCCTTTCTTCTTGCCACTCTTCCATAAAGGCCAACTTTGTACAGTGCATGACTAATAGTTGTCCTATGGACAGAGTCTCCCACCTGAGCTGTAGATCTCTGCAGCTCGTCCAGAGTCACCATGGGCCTCTTGACTGCATTTCTGATCAGCGCTCTCTTTATTCGGCCTGTGAGTTTAGGTGGATCGCCTTGTCTTGGTAGGTTTACAGTTGTGCCATACTCCTTCCATTTCTGAATGATCGCTTGAACAGTGCTCCGTGGGATATTCAAGGCTTTGGAAATCTTTTTGTAGCCTAAGCCTGCTTTAAATTTCTCGTGAACGACGTCACGCTCATGCGCAGAGAGTGCCCGGCAACAGGAGCGTGATCTAGGACGCGTCATAGCGACAGCAGAGGGAGGAGCTTGCAGCAATGGGTGAGCGGTGTAACCAGCGAGAGCAGCGGGTCCATGTGGTGATTCGGGGGTAAGCCCCATTTTCTGGTACCAGCAGTCTTTGGTCCTTAAAGTGAACCGAGCATCATTTTTAACACCCAGGGCAGCTCTATAGCAAATTAAAAATGCATTCTAAAAATGTGGTTTATTATTAAAAAAAACTTTCAATTTACCTCATTTTTTTACATCTAAGGGTTAAAATAGCCACTTTGTCCGTCCGCAAAGGACTTGCGGTCGTCGCTGAGCAGGAGATTGTGGAACACAGATAAGAAATCACCTCATTAGACTTAACTGACCACAAACAAACCCCCATTGTACTTCAAACAGAAAACATCAGTTACAGTTGAAGAATTTCACACCTAGCCTGGACAATGCTAGTTGTAAAACAGCAGGGGTTGAGCTTCTGAACAATGGCAGCCCTTGCAGCTATTTGAAGCCAGGAGCTGCTTAGTTTACTTTTTAAGTGGCCAGAGACTGCTGGTACACAAGTGGTTAAGTTAAGGAAAGTCATTATCAGCTCTGTCTGTATGCACTGCTTGCAACACAAAATAAACAAGGTGGATCCCACCTGGTTAGCTCAAAAAGGAAACATAGCATAGCATAACATAGAATAGATAGCCAGGTACAGGTGGTGCCCCAGAATAGATTAGCCACGTGAAGGTGGTGCCCCATAGTAGATTAGCCAGGTGCAGGTGGTGCCCCAGAATAGATTAGCCAGGTACCTCAGTGTAGTTAGCAAGCTATAGGTGCTCCAGTATAGATAGCCAGGTTGTGCTCCAGTATAATCTTATGTAGCCCTGTTCCCGTGCAGACTCCACTCACTGGGCTCTCCTCCTCTCCCCGGGCTCTCCTCCTCTCGCTGCGTCTTCCCACTATGGTTACTCCTGGCAGCAACTCTGACGTCATGAGAGGCTACCGGGTAAACATGGCGAATGGATGCGAGGCGGCGACAAGAGGAGAGCCCGGACAGGAGGAGAGCCCGGCGACAGGAGTCCACGTGGGAACGGGGCTAAGTAAGTTGCTGCGCCCCACCAACACTGCCTGCCCTGCCTGACACTTCTCTCCTGGGGGCGAGATCCGCCATTTTGGCTGTGGCCCCTGGGGGACCCCCTGACAGCTGCTGATGTACCCCCAGCCAGGGTCACGGACCCCAGGTTGAGAACCACTGCTATATAAAACTGCATATGTCAGTTGTTACTGGATGAACTAAAAATTACTGTTCAGTGAATTGTTGTGAGTGTGCTGATCTTTACACTACAAAATATGATAGCAAGTAAAAAAACTTGGGTGCGGATTCAATAAATGTTTCTCCTCTTCCAATATAGTTTCCTCTCAGGAGGTGGGGTTTTTTTAATCTCTAAAATACATTTTTTTTAGCATCTACAATCCTGGCCAAAAGTTTTGAGACTGTCAAAAATATTAGTTTTCACAAAGTTTACTGCTAAACTGCTTTTAGATCTTTGTTTCAGTTGTTTATGTGATGTACTGAAATATAATTATAAGCACTTCATACGTTTCAAAGGCTTTTACTGACAATGACATGAGATTTATGCAAAGAGTCAGTATTTGCAGTGTCCTTTAGCCCACCCACCCACCCACCCTCCCCACCTGTCAATCCTTTAGCCCACCCACCCTCCCCACCTGTCAATCCTTTAGCACACCCATCCTCCGCACCTACCAATCATTTAGCCCACCCACCCTCCCCACCTGGCAATCATTTAGCCCACCCACCCTCTTCACCCATTAATCGTTTCGCCCACCCATCCATCCCCCTCCAATCGAAGAGGACAGGGCTCAGTGGGGAAAGCGAGTCACCGTCGATCCAGACCGATCAAGCAGCGCAGCAGCAAGCAGACGAAAAATCACCACAGTCGTTCAGTATCGTTAAGCACTGACATCTTCTGCAGCATTTTACAGAGTACATAGTCATGTCACTGATTATCCTCAGAGGAGCTCACAATCTAATCCTGCCATAGTCATAGTCTAATGTCTTTCCATATTATTATTATATTATTATTATTATGTATTTATATAGCACTGATGTTCTGCAGCGCTGTACAGAGTACATAGTCATGTCACTGACTGTCCTCAGAGGAGTTTACAATATATATATATATATATATATATATATATATATATATATATATATATATATGGCATCATTTTTTTATTAGGTAAAGGGGCTTCATTCAAACTTTTGTGTTGATGTTCAATGTCTGTGACGGAAGATCAATGATTTCAAGCATCACCCTCCTTTTAACATGTCAAGTCTGCCATTCTAACCCAATCAGCCTGACATAATGATCTCCAGTCTTGTCAACATTCTCACCTGAGTTAACAAGACGATTACTGAAATGTTCTCAGCAGGTCCTTTAATGATAGCAATGAAATTATTATTATTATTATTATTATTATTTAGTATTTATATAGCGCTGACATATTCCGCAGCGCTGTACAGAGTAAAGGTTTTTTTGGGATTCAGTTAATTTTCATGGCAAAGAAGGACTATGCAATTCATCTGAACACTGTTCATAACATTCTGGAGTATATGCAAATTGCTATTATAAAAACTTAAGCACCAACTATTCTAATTTCCAATATTTTTTTCAAAACTTTTGGCCAGGACTGTACACGTAAATATAGTTCTAAGTAGTATGTAAGCAATGTAATACAAAAAACATATCATGTGAAAAAAGTTTATTGATCAAGATTGGTGAATCAGGTAAAAAAAAAAAAATCATTGAAACTGTTAAATATCTTAAATTATTAATTATTAGAATTATTTTTGTCCCAACCCACACTCCCGACTTAACAGACAACCCCCCTCCCAAACAAAAAGTATTTGCAGTAAAAGAAAACAATATAAAGTCCATAATGAAAATCAAGCTGTAGGGGCGTGTGCACAGTATGCAAAATGGATGGTGCACTCCAACATTGAGTCAGCATAAACGTCCCATTTCGGCTTGCTAGCAGCCGACATTTGCAAGAAATGCTGGCAAGGAAGCTACAAAATATCCTATGGTGAAAGGCAGAAACAGAGAAATTCAATACAGGAAACCATGGACAAACTTCTGCAGATTATGGATGAAATAAGAGCCCACCATGACACCGGCAAATGCACAGAAAGCAGGGCAACCTTGCTATTACATTATCTGGCACTAGGTGTTAGCTGATCAAAGCCACTCAGCTTGATGTACATAAAAAAATAGCTGCTAGCATTAAATACTCCCTGGCAGAATTCATTAGAGAAATTACAGTAGATATGTGCTCTCACAGCATGCCACAGCTTTAGAGCACCAGCTGACTAACCGAAGTCACAAGCAAATAATGCTCCCCCCAGGCCAGTTTCTAGGCTAAAATGCACCCAGGGTGCGGGTGTAAAAATTGCACCCCCCCATGGAGCCAGGTATAGTCTTCTCTGTTCGGGACACAGTGATTCGGCTTGATGATGTCACCAAGCCGAATCACTGTGTCCCGAACAGAGAAGACTGGCCCTGCAGCTGCAGAGATGAGGTGTGATCGTGGGACAGACATGCTCCAGAGTAAATAAGTATTTACAGTGCAGGACCAGGGATCGCTACACAGAGGAAAGAGGGGGAGGGCAGGGGACAAAGTGCCAGGGATCGCTGCACAAAAAAAAGCAACACACTGGCAGCAGACAGGGGGAAGAAGGGAGGAGAATGCCACAGACGGGGTGAGAGCGCAGGGGAGATTCGATACACAGACGAGGGAGAAGGGAGGGGGTATGCATCTGCAGCTTCTCTTTTCTGCTGGCTCCCAATCACACAAGGGATTCCCCAGGATGGCTGAATGTCTGTTTTCACACTTTGGGTAGCGTAGATCGCTGCCCACAGTGTGCTGGCAGGCATCCAGCAGTCTTAGGGAATCCCTTGTAAGTAAAAAAAAGTGGTGTGGTGGAGGAGATAAGTTAGAAATATCCCTGGCTGCAAGGACAAGTGTAGCTCGTCCTTACCACTTTCAGCATTTTTTTACTGGGCGAGTTACACTCGTGCTTACCGCTAGGGAGGTTAATATGCATGCCAAGAGGGTATATTACTGATATTTTTTTTAAATTATAAGCTTGTAAGTAGTGATGGTCGCAAAACTGAAAAAAATGCACCTTTATTTCTAAATAAAATATTGGCGCCATACATTGTGATAGGGACATAATTTAAATGGTGTAAAAACCGGGACAAATGGGCAAATAAAATGTGTGGGTTTTAATTATGGTAGCATGTAATATTTTAAAGCTATATTGCCTGAAAACTGAGAAATAATTAATTTTTTCAATTTTCTTCTTAATATTCCCATTAAAATGCATTAAGAAAAAAATAATTCTTAGCAAAATATACCACCCAAAGAAAGCCTAATTGATGGTGGTGGAAAAAAACAAGATATAAATCCATTCATTGTGATAATTTTATTGGCGATTGAATGGGAGGTAAAAATTGCTCGGATGCATAAGGTGAAAAATGACTGAAGGCTTAACTGGCTAAAAGGAAATAAATATGGCAGCCTCCAAATTCCTCTCACTTCAGGTGTGCTTTCAAGTATAAAAGACAGAGCCTGTCATGTCAGGTTTTGTCTTAACCACCCTGGCGGTATTGACGAGCTCAGCTCGTCCAGGAAAAACTTGCTGAAAGCGGTATTGACGAGCTGAGCTCGTCAATACCGCCAGGGAGATTTCTTGTTTCTCTTCCCCGCCGGCTGCACTTTTCCCTCATCAGAGGGATTCCCCAGGATGGCTGGATGCCTGCCAGCACGCTGTGGGTAGCGATCTGTGCTACCCACAGCATACAGAACTAGCATCCAGCCACCCTGGGAATCCCTGTGCAGCCGGCGGGGCAGAGAATGTGTGGAGCTGTGCAGGGATTCCCCTTCTTTGCCGGCGGGTGGCTGGTGTGGGGATCCTCTCTGTGCGGGGGGCCGGGGATCCCCGTACTGTGCATGCGGGGTGACCCTTTTGTGTGTGCGGGGGGGCGGGTATCCCCTTCTATGGGGCTGGTCTTGGCCGGTCGGGGACACCCCCTTCTGTGGTGGGGGGAAGGTGGGTGTCCCCATCTATGTGGGCTGTGGGTGGCCTCTCCCTCCTCTTCCCCATCCCTCCCTCTCTGTCCCCCGTGCCCTGACCCCCCGATCCCGTGTCTCCCCCCTGTAAGAAGCCCTGATCTACTCACCTGAGGGCTTTCTCCTGCGGCGGCCACGATGGACACCCTCCTCCTCCATCGCCGAAGTCCCGGTCTGTGTAATTACAGTACGCGGCTTGGTGACGTCACCAAGCTGCGTACTGTAATTACAGAGAACACGAGACTTCGCGATGGAGGAGGAGGGTGTACATCGTGGCCGCCGCAGGAGAAAGCCCTCAGGTGAGTAGATCAGGGCTTCTTACAGGGGGGAGACACGGGATCGGGGGGTCAGGACACGGGGGACAGAGAGGGAGGGATGGGGAAGAGGAGGGAGAGGCCACCCACAGCCCACATAGATGGGGACACCCACCTTCCCCCCACCACAGAAGGGGGTGTCCCCGACCGGCCAAGACCAGCCCCATAGAAGGGGATACCCGCCCCCCCCGCACACACAAAAGGGTCACCCCGCATGCACAGTACGGGGATCCCCGGCCCCCCGCACAGAGAGGATCCCCGCACCAGCCACCCGCCGGCAAAGAAGGGGAATCCCTGCACAGCCCCACACATTCTCTGCCCCGCCGGCTGCACAGGGATTCCCAGGGTGGCTGGATGCTAGTTCTGTATGCTGTGTGTAGTGGGGGGGACACAGGATCAGGGGTGAGAGGGGGGGCATGGAGGACAGAGAGGGAGGGGGGAAGAGGAGGGAGAGGCCACCCACAGCCCGCATAGATGGGGACCCCCACCTCCCACCCACCACAGAAGGGGGTGTCCCCGACCCACCACGACTAGCCCCCATAGAAGGATGATACCTGCCCCCCCCAATGCACACACAGAAGGGCCACCCACACGCACAGTATGGGGATTCCCCCCCCCCCCCCCACAGAGGGGATCCCCGCCGGCCACTACCAGCCAGCACAGAAGGGGAGCCCCCCCCCACAGAAGGGACACCCGGCCACAGTTAGGGGGCATCGGGGGCAATGGGGTTGGGGGGGCAGAGGCACCCGCAAACCTAGCTCCCTATACATATGACTCCCTAGACCTGGCTGCACATCTGTCTCCTATACACCTGGCTGCACATCTGTCTCCTATACACCAGCAAACATCTTGCTCCCTATATACCTGGCAAAACATCTAGCTAACTACACCTGGCTGCACATCTGGCTAATACATCTGGCTATACATCTGGGTCTTATACTCACCATTGGCATGCTGATCCCTCGCCGCGTACCTCTGATAGCTTCTCCAGTGCCTTCTTCCATGTCCCTTGGCGGATTTTGCTTCTCCCTTGGCGATCACATGTCCCCCGTCGATCGGCGTTGATGGCACCAATGTCACACAGCATCATCAAAATCTCGCAGCAAACACTTTTTTTTTTATTGAATTCAATACAATAACCTGTATTGAATTCAATATAAAAAAAATGATTGCAAAAAAAATTGGTTGAAAATTATTGGAAATTAATTGAACCACTTTTTGCACGGAAATACTGGGGAAATAGAACGCCAGGGTGGTTAATGATGCAGGATTGGGGGTCTTGGGGTTAAAGGAAACCTAAACTGAGAGGGCTATGGATGTTTCCTTTTAAACAATACCAGTTGCCTGGCAGTCCTGCTGATCTCTTTGGCCGCAGTAGTGGCTTAATCACACACCTGAAACAAGCAATGCAGGTAATCCAGCCGGACTTCAGTCAGAGCACCTGATCTGCATGCTTGTTGAGGGGCTGTGGCTAAAAGTATAAGAGACACAGGACCAGCAGGAGAGTCAGGCAACTGGTATTATTTCAAAAGGAAAAATACATTTGCTTCTCAGTTTAGGTTCCCTTTTAGAGATGTAGCGAACTGTTCACCGGCGAACGGTTCCAGGCGAACTTTGGGGGTTCGCGTTCGCCTGCACCAGGCGAACTTTTGCAGAAGTTCGATTCGCCCCACAATGCTCTATTGAGCAAAACTTTGATCATCTACATCACAGTCACATTATTGCCAAACACACTGCTTGAGGCCCGCCCCCCCTCCCTCCTCCAAGCAAGGTCCTTATGCCATTTCACTCACTTGTCTGCCTACACTAATTAGTTAAGGGACAGCTGCTTCCCTCCCTCCTCCCACCTCCCACCTACCTTTCTACCTATTCCCTCCTCCCTCCACCCTTCTACCCTTCTACCTATTCCCTCCTCCCTCCTACTGGAGGGAGGAGGGTCTCATCTGCCAGGGAATTATACTATTTCAAAAACCAGTTTACATACCATAGCTGGGAATCGAACCTAGGTCTAACTGTGTGGTGGGCAAGCACCCTAACCGCTGTACCACAACAGTACTAACCTAGCATTTACTATTTATGCTCAATGCAATAGAAACATTAGGTTGCTTAAAGGGAACCTTAACTGAGAGTGATATGGATGTTTCCTGTAAACAATACCAGTTGCCTGGCAGTCCAGCTGATCTCTGTGACTGCAATAGTGGCTGAATCACACCCTGAAACAAGCATGCAGCTAATCCAGTCTGACTTCAGTCAGAGCACCTGATCTGCATGCTTGTTCAGGGGCTGTGGCTAAAAGTATTAGAGACACAGGATCAGCAGGCGATTCAGGCAACTGGTATTATTTTAACAGGAAAAATCCATATCCTTCACCGTTTAGGTTCCCTTTAAGGATTTGTAGCATAAAAGCCAACTCACATTGGCTGAGATTTGAACCCGGGTCTCACTGTGTGGTGGGCAAGCACCCTAACCGCTGTACCACAACAGTACTAACTGAAGCTGGCCTAGCATTTACCATTTATGCTCAATACAAGAGAAAAAGTAGACAAGACAAATAACATTTATATCACGCTTTTCTCCTGGCGGACTCAAAGCACCAGAGCTGCAGCCACTAGGGCATGCTCTATAGGCAGTAGCAGTGTTAGGAAGACTTGCCTAAGGTCTCCTACTGAATAGGTGCTGGCTTACTGTCTACTTTTTTTCTTGTATTGAGCATAAATGGTAAATGCTAGGCCAGCTTCAGTTAGTAATGTTGTGCAGGGGCGTCTCTAGCCATTTTGTCACTCCAGGCGAGAAATCCTGTGCCCCCAGCCCCATACCCCCCCACTCCTGTGTTGAACCCCACCCCGAAAATCATAATGCAGCAACGTTTCACCAGAAAATACACTTATTGCGGCATGGGTTCACCAGAAAATAGTTGTAACGCAGCAGAGCGTTTCACCATAAGATATACTTATTGCGGCATGCCCTCACACACAACACACAGTATACACACACACACACACACACACACACTATACACACACGCACACAGTACACACACACTATACACACGCACACAGTACACACACATACACCGCACACAACATACACACTATACACAGTACACGCACACACTACACTATACACACACACACTATACACACGCACACACAGAGCACACTATACACAGCACACAGTAATACACTATACTATTATACTAAACCCGGTTGTCACTACCTTATAGTGTGTCTGATCCCTTATGCAGTGAAATAATGAGGAGAGAAAAGCTGAAAGAGAGGGAAGAAGATATTTGCCTCACCAGGATTGCAATTTTATTTAGCTTTCCTGTATGACAAGAAGACACAGACACCCAGCACTAGGGAAAGAGGGAAACAAAGGTGAATGAAGAAGGCTGGTGCACACCAACAGTGCTTCAGAGCGTTTTTCAGATTTACAGCAATTTGAAAAGCGCTGGGCTAATGTTACCCTATGAGGATGTTCCCACAGCAGTGTTGTGATCGCAAACATGCTGCAGGTAGCATTTATTGGAGCGATTCTTTCAAAAATCGCTTCACAAAGTCGCATTCGCGAATTGCTAGCGATTGCGATTTTGTCATGCACTAGCCCAGAGATAGGAGTGGAGTGAGACTGAGAATAGCCTGAGATGGAGCAGAGAGCTTATCTGTATTGCAGTCCCACATTACACAGAGGCTAGTTGCTGGTAATAGGACTGCTGTCCCTGCCAGTCTCCCACACAAGTCAGAAAGCAGCCCTCCTGGAGTCTAGGGACTGTCAAAACTTTTCAACCTGTTTAACACCTATTCTGCACATGCAGTCATTTTAACAATGGGGAGAGACCAGACAGATTTTTTTCCCACGGACCCTCCTCTGCATCATGCTGTGTATATTTACCAGCTTGCCTGCCCTCTAATTGCACTTTTATCAGCTAGCCTAGTGTTTTACAATGCCTTACAACAACAAACCTGAATACAGCAGACACAGGACCAACCCTAAATCACTGAATGAAAGGCGGCCTGGGGGGCAGTCAATGCCTGGCTGCTACAGTTTCTACTTCCAGGCAGTTACCAGTTGCAGAGAGAGGGACTGAATGAATCTCAGGAGATGATGCTGTACTCGGATTCCTCACTAGAATGAGTGCCTTCTCTCACTGACTCATTCATTACTGTGGTTCTTTGAATCATTGAGCTGAAGGAAATGAATGAATCAGTCAGTAAATCAGTCATGAGTCAGGCGCTGCTGCTGCTGCTGCTGCAACCTGATACCTGAGTGAGTTGAGAGGCATTTCTCCTCTCACTACTCAGTTCAGCAGCGCCCTTCCTTCCTCCTGTCGCCCTTCCCTTCTCCTGTCGCCCTAGACAAGAATTTATAGCTGCCTAATGGCTCAGACGCCTCTGCTGTTGTGGTACAGTGGTTAGGGTGCATGCCTACCACACAGTGAGACCGGGGATCAAATCCCAGCCAATGCGAGTTGGCTTTTATGCTACAAATCCCTAAAGGGAACCTAAACGGAGAAGGATATGGATTTTTCCTTTTAAAATAATACCAGTTGCCTGAATCGCCTGCTGATCCTGTGTCTCTAATACTTTTAGCTACAGCCCCTGAACAAGCATGCAGATCAGGTGCTCTGACTGAAGTCAGACTGGATTAGCTGCATGCTTGTTTCAGGGTGTGATTCAGCCACTATTGCAGTCACAGAGATCAGCTGGACTGCCAGGCAACTGGTATTGTTTACAGGAAACATCCATATCACTCTTAATGTTTCTATTGCATTGAGCATAAATAGTAAATGCTAGGCCAGCTTCAGTTAGTACTGTTGTGGTACAGCGGTTAGGGTGCTTGTCCACCACACAGTTAGACCTGGGTTCGATTCCCAGCTATGATATGTAAACTGGTTTTTGAAATAGTATAATTCCCTGGCAGATGAGACCCTCCTCCCTCCGGTAGGAGGGAGGAGGGAATATGTAGGAGGGTGAAGGGTAGGAGGGAGGAGAGTGGGCCTCCAGGTATTAGAGCCCTTGAAACATGTTTTCTATCATTTTTCCAGCCAATAGAATTTTTTCAAATTTTCAAAGTTCGCCTCCCCATTGAAGTCTATTGCGGTTCGTGAACTTTTTCGCGAACTGAACCTTTCGCAGCTAATCCAGTCTGACTTCAGTCAGAGCACCTGATCTGCATGCTTGTTCAGGGGCTGTGGCTAAAAGTATTAGAGACACAGGATCAGCAGGCGATTCAGGCAACTGGTATTATTTTAAAAGGAAAAATCCATATCCTTCACCGTTTAGGTTCCCTTTAAGGATTTGTAGCATAAAAGCCAACTCACATTGGCTGGGATTTGAACCCGGGTCTCACTGTGTGGTGGGCAAGCACCCTAACCGCTATACCACAACAGTACTAACTGAAGCTGGCCTAGCATTTACCATTTATGCTCAATACAAGAGAAAATGTAGACAAGACAAATAACATTTATATCACGCTTTTCTCCTGGCGGACTCAAAGCACCAGAGCTGCAGCCACAAGGGCATGCTCTGTAGGCAGTAGCAGTGTTAGGAAGACTTGCCTAAGGTCTCCTACTGAATAGGTGCTGGCTTACTGTCTACTTTTTCTCTTTAGTTATGGCCACACCCACTTTTAGCTGCCTGTCAGTGGCTCGCAATTGGTATTTTGCACAGGGGCTCGTTGCTGGCTGTGTCTGCCACTGATTGTGGATGAGATGAATGGTCATGACAATTTCCTTTCAAGACAATACAAGAGTAGAAGGACGAAATAAAACATGAATAAAGGTCTAGAAAAAAACAAAAAATAATATTTAATTATGAATGTTTTCCATTTCTTTCTTAATCTTCCTGTTAAAATGAATTTAGAATAAAATAATTCTTAGCAAAATGTACCACTCAAAGAAAGCCTAAATGGTGGTGGAAAAAACAAGATACAGGTAGGCCCCGGTTAAAGAACGAGATAGGGACTGTAGATTTGTTCTTAACTTGAATCCGTTCTTAAGTCGGGGCATTTGAAACTGCTTCTTCAAACTTCCCCCATAGAAATGACATCATCACGACGGGATCAGGCCATTCGTATTGGCGGGTCAGTCGTAAGTCGGGTGTCTGTAAACAGGGGACTACCTGTATAGATAATTTCAGTGTGATAAGTAGTGATAAAGTTATTGGCGAATGAATGGGAGGTGAAAATTGCTTGGATGCATAAAGTGAACAACACTGTGGGCTGAAGTGGTTAAAGGAATTAGGGGTAGTGGGGAGTATGGACATGTGAGAAGCCATGATATCACGGGCCTTCGCACGTCATGGCAAATTGGGCCGCCTGACCCCCCCTGGCCGCCAGCTGCCCCCCCTGGCTGTCCCGCTGTCCCCCAGCTGTCCCTGCTGCCAGGCAGCCCAGCGTCAGACCTCCAATCAGCCGGCAACCAACCGGGCGCTAGGACCTAGCGGACACTGCACTGATATGCGGAAGTGACATCACTTCTGCATATGCAGAGTGGTATTCACGGAGTACCGTGCGCCCGCTCTCACTGGCTGACTGGTCGCCGGCTGATTCTGAGGTCTGACTCCGGGCTCTGGCTGTCACTAAGGTGAAAGGGGGTCCCTGTCACTACCTAAACTGGAGGTCCCTGTCACTACCTAAACTGGGGGGCTCCTGTCACTGCCTAAACTGGGGGCTCCTGTCACTACATACACTGGGGGGTCCCTGTCACTACATAAACTAGGGGGCCCTGTCACTACCTAAACAGAGAACTTCTGTCACTACATACACTGGGGGTCCCTGTCACTACCTGAACTGGGGGGCACCTGTCACTACATACACTGGGGGGGCTCCTGTCACTACCTAAACTGGGGTACCTGTCACTAACTGAACTGGTGTACCTGTCACTAACTGAACTGGGGGGCTCCGGTCACTACCTAAACTGGGGGCTCCTGGCGCTACCTAAACTAGGGGGCACCTGTAATTACCTAAACTACCCAGGCCCTCCAGCCCAGCATCATGACCAGCCAACCAGCCAACCAGCCAACCAGCCAAGAATCACTGTCAAAAAGGCTACAGCATCACCACCAAGTCAGGCCAGCATTTACTTCAACCAGCCAAGCACAGCCCAGCATCACCGCCAGCCAGGCCAGCCCAGCATCACCACCAGCCAGGTCACAGCATCACCGCCAGCTAGCCCAGCCACTAGAGTGGGGCCGAACCTCCGATTTTAGGTTCGCGAACTTCCGCGTAAGGTTCGGTTCGCGGAAAAGTTTGCGAACCGCAATAGACTTCAATGGGGATGCGAACTTTGAAAAAAAAACAAAAAATTATGCTGGCCACAAAAGTGATGGAAAAGATGTTTCAAGGCGTCTAACACCTGGACCCCCAGGTGGAGGAGTGGGATACATGCCAAAAGTCCCCGGGAAAAATCTGGATTTGACGCAAAGCAGCGTTTTAAGGGCAGAAATCACATTGAATGCTAAATGACAGGCCTAAAGTGCTTTAAAATATCTTGCATGTGTATACATCAATCAGGTAGTGTAATTAAGTGTTAAGCTTGGGGGTGTAATCTCCACAGTCAGCATACAACACATAAGCTGACGTGAAGGAGGTACACACACCAGCACAAGGGATCAGGATATCCCCAGTTTAGTGGAGGAGAGGACTGACTCCAATAGGAGATTGTGGTGCACAGAGCCGGTGCAGATCTGAACAGCCACAAACACTTTCGTAATAACGTCTCAGCGCAAGGTAGCGCTGAGCGCATAAACCAGGACTGAGGAGATCAAGACAGGTAGACAGAATGAACGCTTGCTAGCTAGCGATTACTTAGCGACAGCAAGCGTCCAACCAGACAGACTGGAATGAGGCAGCCAATGCGTTGCGGCGATGGCGTGCCTCACAAAGACAGGACAGGAGAGACAGGAAATAGCAGGATCGAGATAGATGAACGTAACACAGATAAATATACAATAAGTATGTTTTCCTAGCGTATTACAATTACAGCTATCAATGAAACTATTCGTAACGTCTGACTAACATATGTATATATTGGCAATGAACCAATATATGACATAAGCAGGAACTCTGACTAAGACTGAAGTAATACAGGGAACAGGACTCAGAAGGATTCGCTATCTCTTCGCAGAGATGAACGCAATCCACAAACAGGACCAGGAACAGGATTCAGAAGGATTCGTTATCTCTTCGCAGAGATGAACGCAATCCACAAACAGGACCAGGAACAGGATAACTAGCTCAGCACGGGTGTTCACGATACGCGCAAACCACCAAAACGTGCCGGAAAACCGACTAGCCAAACACAGGAAACAAACAGCTCGTGTACGCATATATCAGCGACACTGATACACCAACGCAACACGAATACAAGGAAAATAACAAAACGCGCAAGTATGCGTATACATTGGCGATAAACCAATACATGACACAAGACAAGCAAGTAGCAACTTCTAGAACAAGAGCAGAACTAGGAGGACTCGCTGACCCCTTCGCAGGAGTCAGCGCAGTCCACACGGACCAGGAACGAGGTGGGGCACGAGCAGAGTAACAGATAGAGTCTGAAACTATGATAGCCCATGAGGCATTGCAGGAAGCAGTTCTTTATACTGAGGTCATCCAATGGGAGCAGACCTGCAGATTCCCACACAAGTGAATGGTAATTAATCACAGGCTGATAGCAGGAAAAGGCAGACAATGATATGCAGCCTGCAGGAAAGGGACCGCCCCTCCACTGCAGCAGACAATGTTTGTTTACACAAAAGCATATTAAACTGTCATAAACCTCAGAGCGACTGCAGATGGAATCAGCAACTAGTTTAAGTGCAAACCAAACTATGCAAGCAAATGCATGTAATGACATTAGAACTGCTTGGTTTGCAATACCAGTGCAGTCAGCAGTAAACGCTGCAGAAGCGATCATAACAGTACCCCCTCCCTTAAACGCGGCCTCTGGACGCCTATGAAAACTGACATATTTCTCCTGAACCACCCAAACCAAAAAATCAGAAGTGGGAAATCCAGCAAACTGATCTGACTGAAAATTCATGAAGGTCGGATCCGTCCGACAAAACCAAATTCCCGAATCAGTCTCACCAAAACTAGACCAATTGGAACCAGAACCTACCGAACCATGCCCGTCAGCACTACAAGCCTCAGTGTGACACCCATCAGAACCACGACTTCCAGAAAACAACCCCAAGAAACTCTCTGCGCGATACCCACCGCCTTCCAAGGACTGTCCAAAAACGCCAAAGCCTTTGCAATGCCCACCGGAACTGTCCCTACCAACACAAAACCCACCGTTGAACCAGTCCAAGGTACCAGGACAAGTTTCCTCAGAGATCTCCCAGAACACTTGGAAGCTCCAAAGAGATCCCCACAGGTCAGAACGCCCCTTAGGCTCACATGGAGAACTATCAAGAACCCCTATGGAACCCAGGGCAACTCCAGAGTCAGGGTCACAAGGACAAACATCAAGATCAGGGCTTTTAGGGACCAGAACCATCTCCGGGCATGCAGGCCAACCGGCAACATCAGAACATGTCTCCACTAGGGAAGCACGTGAGCACGCTAACACAGACACATCTGGGCAGTCTGGCATACGAAGCACATCTGGGCACACCGGCACAAGAGAAACCTCTGGGCAGGTCAAGGAACTGCGAACCTCAAAGTCAGTCAAGACAGGACCGAAACCAGAACTGGGCAAAAAAAATTCATCATGACTAGACTTCATAGTTACTGGATTCTCACTAAAAACTGCAGGATCAGACTTAGATGTCGCTGATTCCAGCAGGGTTATTAACAAATCATGTTCAGGGGCATTTACAAGACAGGGCAAATCTTCTGATGTATGCACTGAACTAGACAGGGTTCCCATAGCTTCTTCTGGACTAGACAGAGACTCATCAAATACACTGGACTGGAGCTCATGAAGGGCTGCAAAACAAGTCAATATTGCAGCAATCCCCACTGAACTAGGCAAAACTGAGTAACTCACTGGACAGGAAGGGGGCTCTGGAACTTCTGCCACACCGGCCAGAGAACCAGAATTTTCCAGGATACAGGGCTGGGTTTCAGAAACACTTATTAACCCGGACTGAAATTCTGAGATTTCTATTATTTTTTCCAGCGAGTCAGAATTATCCATGTTACAGGGCAAGACTTTTGAAACATTCAGAGGACAGGGCTGGAGTTCCTCGGCTGTTACAACACTGGAGAGGGACTCAACAACATTGGTTAAATCAGACTGTGTACAGGGCAAGGTATCTAACACACTTGCTGACGAGGACAATATTTCAATGGCTTCTGCTTCGCTGGGCAGAAATTCATCAAGTTTTATTAGAGCAGACTGTAATTCCAAGACAGCTGCTAGACAAGTGAATATTACTGCAACACCAACTGAGGTAAGCAGTGCTTCAGCCTCCTCTGCTAAAGGGTTTAAAGTATCCAAAGTACTGGGTGAAGCATAAGACTCTGCGACCACAGCTTCACTGGACAGGATCACTGAACAGTCCATATTGCAGGGCAAAACCATGGAAGCACCTGCTGGACAGCATAATGATTCTGTGACCTGAGTTTCATTGGAGAGATCTACTGCACAATTCATGGTACAGGGCAAATTTATTGGAAAATTTTCTAAACAAGGTAATAATTCTGCGATTTCAGGTTCACATAGCAGATGCTCTGAGCTATTCACGAAACTAGAGCGAGGTGTAGAAACAGGAAGATCAAGACACAATGTTTGCGCATCTGAATCACCATTCATTTGTAAAATTGGAAAATTCAGATGCTGGGGTTCTGAGTTTACTAGACAGGATTGCTGGGGCTCGGAAACTGATGTAGTGCATCTATTGGCATCTGCTGGATCAGACAGGAGTTGAACTTTATTAACACAGGTAATTTCTGCAGAAGTGTTTGCAGAGACAGGCAAGATTTTTCTGGTGTCTGTTTCACTAAACAAAGAGTCATGAGTACTGGCTAGGCTGGACTCGAAAGTCAGCAGGACCTCTGGGTCCTCTGCTGAGAAATTTGTGCAGGGCAAGATTAAGGAAGTATTAGTAATTTCTGTCTTACTGGGAAGTAACACTGAGTTATCCATGGTACAGGGTGGAATTACAGGAACTTCAATTTCACACAAAAGGAGCTCAGAATCACTCGCTGAATCAGCCAAAGGTGCTGAAGCAGGCGAGTCCTCAGGAACTGAGGAAGTGGAACAATCTCCACTTGACAGTGTGTCTTCCCTGGTATCAACTGATTGAATTGCATAAAAATCGTCCAGAATCATTCTCCACACATCGATCAATGGAGCCACAAAGTCATACCCACACACACCAGTTTTTATTAGGTTATAAGCAGACTTAATGCATGCATTCAATACTAATTCACTTTTTGCACTGTAAAACTGACAAAATGAACTTGCATCTTTCTTCCATTCATAGACCAGAGCTTCCATCTCTCCTTTCTCAAATGGAGGATCCCATGCATATTTAACAGCTGAGCATTCCGGCTGATCATAGTTTGCAAATGTGTTAGTGGCAGAAACATACATTGGGTTATTTAGCAGGTGATTGGCCGATTTCTTATTCCTAAGGATCTCCAATACCTGTAGCAAGTATTGAACTGTAGTGTATGCAAATTTCCCTTGCTGCACGAATAAATTGATCTGTTCAATACTCTGTAATATATCTTCATAATCATATTCAGATAATTCATTTAAACAAGAACCTTTATTTTCCCTGGCTAGCAATGAAAGTTCATTAGTAGTTTCATAGGTCCATTTGACTCCCCTGAATGGTGACTGAATTTCATTATCTGCTAATGGTGGAGTCTCGTTACAGATCTGATGCGCAGTCGCCAAGGGCAACGACTCCGCTGATTGTAACGCTTTTCTTTTGGAGCGTTTACGTTTGGCTTTAGACCCTGCTGCCTTAGCAGAAGAAAAGTTATCAGAACAATTATCTGCTTGCTGATTATTTTTGTAGGCAGTAGAAGGAGCAGCTGATTGACAAGCTGCCAGGAGCTTATCAAAAGGGCTAGGCAAATCGGTTTTGCGCAGCCAGTTATGGATCACAAACGCTAGAAATTCCAGTGGTCTTTCCTTTAAATTGGTATGATCCAAGACATCGTAGGCCCACTGAAACAATCTTCCCTTAAATAAAACATAAACTAGCTGGGGGGCCCACGTTGAAACAGGAGTAGCCTGGAGCTCAGGATTGGCCAGGAACCTGGCACATTCAGAAAAAAACTCATTTTCTGTTTCAGAATTGAGCTTCTCAAATTTCTTAAAGGAACAGGAACCAAAACAAACAGTGTCATTTTTGCTGGGAACCCCCCCCACAATGGGGATTGGTAATGGGGCTATCATAATGTTAAGCTTGGGGGTGTAATCTCCACAGTCAGCATACAACACATAAGCTGACGTGAAGGAGGTACACACACCAGCACAAGGGATCAGGATATCCCCAGTTTAGTGGAGGAGAGGACTGACTCCAATAGGAGATTGTGGTGCACAGAGCCGGTGCAGATCTGAACAGCCACAAACACTTTCGTAATAACGTCTCAGCGCAAGGTAGCGCTGAGCGCATAAACCAGGACTGAGGAGATCAAGACAGGTAGACAGAATGAACGCTTGCTAGCTAGCGATTACTTAGCGACAGCAAGCGTCCAACCAGACAGACTGGAATGAGGCAGCCAATGCGTTGCGGCGATGGCGTGCCTCACAAAGACAGGACAGGAGAGACAGGAAATAGCAGGATCGAGATAGATGAACGTAACACAGATAAATATACAATAAGTATGTTTTCCTAGCGTATTACAATTACAGCTATCAATGAAACTATTCGTAACGTCTGACTAACATATGTATATATTGGCAATGAACCAATATATGACATAAGCAGGAACTCTGACTAAGACTGAAGTAATACAGGGAACAGGACTCAAAAGGATTCGCTATCTCTTCGCAGAGATGAACGCAATCCACAAACAGGACCAGGAACAGGATTCAGAAGGATTCGTTATCTCTTCGCAGAGATGAACGCAATCCACAAACAGGACCAGGAACAGGATAACTAGCTCAGCACGGGTGTTCACGATACGCGCAAACCACCAAAACGTGCCGGAAAACCGACTAGCCGAACACAGGAAACAAACAGCTCGTGTACGCATATATCAGCGACACTGATACACCAACGCAACACGAATACAAGGAAAATAACAAAACGCGCAAGTATGCGTATACATTGGCGATGAACCAATACATGACACAAGACAAGCAAGTAGCAACTTCTAGAACAAGAGCAGAACTAGGAGGACTCGCTGACCCCTTCGCAGGAGTCAGCGCAGTCCACACGGACCAGGAACGAGGTGGGGCACGAGCAGAGTAACAGATAGAGTCTGAAACTATGATAGCCCATGAGGCATTGCAGGAAGCAGTTCTTTATACTGAGGTCATCCAATGGGAGCAGACCTGCAGATTCCCACACAAGTGAATGGTAATTAATCACAGGCTGATAGCAGGAAAAGGCAGACAATGATATGCAGCCTGCAGGAAAGGGACCGCCCCTCCACTGCAGCAGACAATGTTTGTTTACACAAAAGCATATTAAACTGTCATAAACCTCAGAGCGACTGCAGATGGAATCAGCAACTAGTTTAAGTGCAAACCAAACTATGCAAGCAAATGCATGTAATGACATTAGAACTGCTTGGTTTGCAATACCAGTGCAGTCAGCAGTAAACGCTGCAGAAGCGATCATAACATTAAGGTACTGCTTCACACTGACACACCAAACTCACCGTGTAACGCACCGCAAACAGCTGTTTGTGTAGTGACGGCCGTGCTGGACTGGTGCGCACCATGGCGAGAGTGCAGGTTTTGGTGGCTTTACAGCCCATATGGTCGCCTGGCTGATGTAGCTGAATGACAGAACAGTGACTGTCCAGCTGATCAAATTTGGTCTGACCACAATGAGGCAACGATCTTATTATCGTGGGTGTGCCCCCCGAGACACTCATCTAGGTGCCGGTCATTGCTTCATTGTGATACGCAAGCCCCTTCACCACGGCAAGGTAATGATCACGAAGGGGAATGGGCGCATGTACATGCCTTTTCTTTTGTTGTTGCAGCTGCCCGCAGTGCAGCCAGAAAAATTAGGCAGTCATGTACACGCACCAGAAAAATTATTACAGCTGCCGCTGCTAGCAGCGGCCTAAAAAATTCAGCAATCCGCCTGGAGTCCCGGACCCTGTTGGTGGTGGCGGAGAAGGTAGTCAAGCGGCCTGCAGGCAGACATGCTGTGTGGAGGGACTGGGAGCGACTTAGTCTTCTTGGGGCAGGCCAGGCAGCCAGTCACACGGCGTGCAGGCAGAGATGCTGTGTGTGCGGGGACTGACTTAGTCTTGGGGCGGGCAGCAGCCCTCCGGGATCCATGCCTCATTCATTTTGATAAAGGTGAGGTACTTAACAGTTTTGTGACTTAGGCGACTTCTCTTCTCAGTGACAATGCCTCCAGCTGCGCTGAAGGTCCTTTCTGACAGGACGCTTGCGGCAGGGCAGGAGAGAAGTTGGATGGCAAATTGGGACAGCTCTGGCCACAGGTCAAGCCTGCGCACCCAGTAGTTCAAGGGTTCCTCATCGCTGTTCACAGCAGTGTCTACATCCACACTTAAGGCCAGGTAGTCGCCTACCTGCCGTTCCAGGCGTTGGTGGAGGGTGGATCCGGAAGGGCTACGGCGAGACGTTGGACTAAAGAATGTCCGCATGTCCGACATCACCATGAGATCGCTGGAGCGTCCTGTCTTTGACTGCGTGGACACGGGAGGAGGATTAGTGGCAGTGGTACCTTGCTGGCGTTGTGCTGTCACATCACCCTTAAAGGCATTGTAAAGCATAGTTGACAGCTTGTTCTGCATGTGCTGCATCCTTTCCACCTTCAGGTGAGTTGGTAACAGGTCCGCCACTTTGTGCCTGTACCGAGGGTCTAGTAGTGTGGCCACCCAGTACAGCTCATTCCCCTTGAGGTTTTTTATACGGGGGTCCCTCAACAGGCAGGACAGCATAAAAGACGACATCTGCACAAAGTCGGATCCAGATGTACCATCCATCTCCTCTTGCTCTTCCTCAGTGACATCACGTAAGTCAACCTCCTCCCTCCAGCCGCGAACAATACCACGGGAAGGTTGAGCAGCACAAGCCCCCTGTGACGCCTGCTGCGGTTGTTCTCCTGCCGCCGTCCCCTCCTCCTCCTCCCCCAAAGAAACACCTTGCTCATCATCCTCTGAGTCTGACTCGTCTTCTGCACACGACTTCTCTTCTTCCTCCTCCTCCCCCCTCTGTGCTGCCGCAGGTGTTGAGGAAACAGCTGGGTCTGATGAAAATTGGTCCCATGCCTGTTCCTGCCGTAACTGTTCCTGGTCACGCTCATTCGCAGCTTCATCCGCCACTCTACGCACAGCACGCTCCAAGAAGTAAGCGTAGGGAATCAAGTCGCTGATGGTGCCTTCACTGCGGCTCACCAGGTTGGTCACCTCCTCAAACGGCCGCATGAGCCTACATGCATTTCTCATCAGTGTCCAGTTGTCGGGCCAGAACATCCCCATCTTCCCAGACTGTTTCATTCTACTGTAGTTGTAGAGGTACTGGGTGACGGCTTTCTTCTGTTCTAGCAGGCGGGAGAACATGAGCAGGGTCGAATTCCAGCGAGTCGGGCTATCGCAAATCAGGCGTCTCACCGGCAAGTTGTTTTTCCGCTGAATTTCCGCAAAGCGTGCCATGGCTGTGTAAGACCGCCTCAAATGCCCACAGAACTTCCTGGCCTGCTTCAGGACATCCGCTAAGCCAGGGTACGTTGACACAAATCTTTGAACAACTAGATTCATGAAATGTGCCATGCAGGGTATGTGTGCCAGCTTCCCCATATGCAAAGCGGCAAGCAGATTGCTGCCGTTGTCGCACACCACGTTACCTATCTCCAGGTGGTGCGGGGTCAGCCACTCATCCACCTGTTTCTTAAGAGCAGCCAGGAGAGCTGCTCCAGTGTGACTATCTGCTTTGAGGCAAGACATGTCTAAGATGGCGTGACACCGTCGTACCTGGCATGCAGCATAGGCCCTGCGGAGCTGGGGCTGTGTAGCTGGAGAGGAGAACTGCCACTCAGCCAAGGAGGAGGAGGACAGCGAAGAGCATGTAGCAGGAGGAGAGGAGGTGGCAGGAGGCCTGCCTGCAAGCTGTGGAGGTGTCACAATTTGGTCCGCTGCGCCCTGCTTGCCATCATTCACCAGGTTGACCCAATGGGCTGTGTACGTAATGTAGCGGCCCTGCCCGTGCTTGGCAGACCAGGCATCCGTGGTCAGGTGTACCCTTGACCCAACGCTCTTCGCAAGAGATGACACCACTTGCCTCTCAACTTCACGGTGCAGTTGGGGTATGGCCTTTCTAGAAAAATAAGTGCGGCCTGGCATCTTCCACTGCGGTGTCCTGATGGCCACAAATTTACGGAAGGCCTCAGAGTCCACCAGCCGGTATGGTAACAGCTGGCGAGCTAACAGTTCCGCCACGCCAGCTGTCAGACGCCGGGCAAGGGGGTGACTGGCCGAAATTGGCTTCTTCCGCTCAAACATTTCCTTTACGGACACCTGACTGCTGCTGTGGGCAGAGGAGCAGGAAGCGCTCAAGGGCAGAGGCGGAGTGGAGGAGGGTGCCTATGAAGGTGCAAGGGAGAAAGCGGCAGAAGCAGATGATGCACCTGAAGGAGGAGGAGGAGAAGGAGGGTGACTTTTCTTGTGTGCGCTGCTGCTGCTTTTGCTCAGGTGGCCATCCCATTGCTGTTTGTGCCTTTTCTCCAGGTGCCTTCGTAAGGCACTTGTCCCTACGTGAGTGTTGGCCTTTCCACGGCTCAATTTTTGTTGGCAGAGCGAACAGATGGCTTTGCTCCGATCTGAGGCACATACATTAAAAAATGTCCACACCGCTGAGCCACCCTGGGATGTGGGCACTATGGGGACCTCAGCAGCTGAAGCTGAAGGGCAAGTTGGCTGGCTGTACATAGGTGGCGATACATGGTGCCGGACACTGCCACCAGCTGTTTCTGACGAAGAGCTGCCCCAGCTTCTTTCAGCAACTTCTCTCCTCCTACTACTCTCTGACTCCCCCTCTCAACTGTCCCCCTCTTCATCTCCTCTATTGGGAACATACAGTGGATCCGTATCATCGTCATCATCGTAATCATCCTGCCCAGCTTCGCTTGCCTCAGAAAAATCCAAACATGCACCATCAGTAGGTCCTTCATCCTCCTTACACGTTACATCCATAGTGTTGCTGCGTAACTCAGACATATGAGCTGGTGAAAATTAATCTGGCTGTAACAACAATGGCTGTGCATCAGTGATTTCACCACTAAATAATTCTTGCGAAGTGTCAAATGCAGCGGAAGTGGTGCTAGTAGTAGCGCTGGTGGCTGAGCAAGATGAGGTGTTCTGTGTCGCTAAATACTCAACCACGTCCTGACAATCTTGGGAGGTGATGGGACGTGCCTTCTTCCGAGCACTGTACTGTGGGCCAGGTCCACACGAAATTACATTTACACGACCTCGCACAGACCTGCCGGGTGGCCTTCCTCTGGCTCTGGCACTACCTCTTCCTCTACCTGTTTTGTCCATATCGGGTATGCACGGAGTGGTATATCACACTGCGTGCACTCACGTAGGTAGGTGGGTTTCTCTTAACTGCACAGGTATGCGCACTGATGCGGTGGGTTTACTGAACAGAACAGGTATGCAGTGGCAGGTTCACTGAACAGGTATGCAGTGGCGGGTTCACTGAACACAACAGGTATGCAGTGGCGGGTTCACAGAACAGGTATGCAGTGGCAGGTTCACTGAACAGGTATACAGTGGCGGGTTCACAGAACAGGTATGCAGTGGCGGGTTCACGGAACAGTACAGGTATGCAGTGGCGGGTTCACTGAACAGAACAGGTATACAGTGGCAGGTTCACTGAACAGAACAGGTATACAGTGGCGGGTTCACTGAACACAACAGGTATGCAGTGGCGGGTTAACTGAACAGGTATACAGTGGCGGGTTCACTGAACAGAACAGGTATGCAGTGGCGGGTTCACTGAACAGAACAGGTATGCAGTGGCAGGTTCACTGAACAGAACAGGTATGCAGTGGTGGGTTCACAGAACAGGTATGCAGTGGCAGGTTCACAGAACAGGTATACAGTGGCGGGTTCACTGAACACAACAGGTATGCAGTGGCGGGTTAACAGAACAGGTATGCAGTGGCGGGTTCACTGAGCAGTACAGGTATGCAGTGGCGGGTTCAGTGAACAGAACAGGTATACAGTGGCAGGTTCACTGAACAGAACAGGTATACAGTGGCGGGTTCACTGAACACAACAGGTATGCAGTGGCGGGTTAACTGAACAGGTATACAGTGGCGGGTTCACTAAACAGAACAGGTATGCAGTGGCGGGTTCACTGAACAGAACAGGTATGCAGTGGCGGGTTCACTGAACAGAACAGGTATGCAGTGGTGGGTTCACAGAACAGGTATGCAGTGGCAGGTTCACAAAACAGGTATACAGTGGTGGGTTCACTGAACAGAACAGGTATACAGTGGCAGGTTCACTGAACAGAACAGGTATACAGTTGCGGGTTCACTGAACACAACAGGTATGCAGTGGCAGGTTCACTGAACAGGTATGCAGTGGTGGGTTCACTGAACAGGTATGCAGTGGTGGGTTCACTGAACAGGTATGCAGTGGTGGGTTCACTGAACAGGTATGCAGTGGCGGGTTCACTGAACAGAACAGGTATGCAGTGGTGGGTTCACTGAACAGGAATACAGTGGCGGGTTCACTGAACAGAACAGGTATGCAGTGGCGGGTTCACTGAACAGAACAGGTATACAGTGGCAGGTTCACTGAACAGAACAGGTATGCAGTGGCAGGTTCACTGAACAGGTATGCAGTGGTGGGTTCACTGAACAGGTATGCAGTGGTGGGTTCACTGAACAGGTATGCAGTGACAGGTTCACTGAACAGGTATACAGTGGCGGGTTCACTGAACAGAACAGGTATGCAGTGGCGGGTTCACTGAACAGAACAGGTATGCAGTGGTGGGTTCACAGAACAGGTATGCAGTGGCAGGTTCACAGAACAGGTATACAGTGGCGGGTTCACTGAACAGAACAGGTATACAGTGGCAGGTTCACTGAACAGAACAGGTATACAGTGGCGGGTTCACTGAACACAACAGGTATGCAGTGGCGGGTTCACTGAACAGAACAGGTATGCAGTGGTGGGTTCACTGAACAGGAATACAGTGGCGGGTTCACTGAACAGAACAGGTATGCAGTGGCGGGTTCACTGAACAGAACAGGTATACAGTGGCAGGTTCACTGAACAGAACAGGTATGCAGTGGCAGGTTCACTGAACAGGTATGCAGTGGCGGGTTCACTGAACAGGAATACAGTGGCGGGTTCACTGAACAGGTATGCAGTGGCGGGTTCACTGAACAGAACAGGTATACAGTGGCAGGTTCACTGAACAGAACAGGTATACAGTGGCGGGTTCACTGAACAGAACAGGTATGCAGTGGCGGGTTCACTGAACAGTACAGGTATGCAGTGGCAGGTTCACTGAACAGTACAGGTATGCAGTGGCAGGTTCACTGAACAGAACAGGTATGCAGTGGCAGGTTCACTGAACAGGTATACAGTGGCGGGTTCACTGAACAGAACAGGTATACAGTGGCAGGTTCACTGAACAGAACAGGTATACAGTGGCGGGTTCACTGAACAGAACAGGTATGCAGTGGCGGGTTCACTGAACAGTACAGGTATGCAGTGGCAGGTTCACTGAACAGGTATGCAGTGGTGGGTTCACTGAACAGGTATGCAGTGGTGGGTTCACTGAACAGGTATGCAGTGGTGGGTTCACTGAACAGGTATGCAGTGGTGGGTTCATAGAACGGGTATGCAGTGGCAGGTTCAATGAACAGAACAGGTATACAGTGGCAGGTTCACTGAACAGAACAGGTATACAGTGGCGGGTTCACTGAACAGAACAGGTATGCAGTGGCAGGTTCACTGAACAGGTATACAGTGGCAGGTTCACTGAACAGAACAGGTATACAGTGGCAGGTTCACTGAACAGAACAGGTATACAGTGGCGGGTTCACTGAACAGTACAGGTATGCAGTGGCAGGTTCACTGAACAGGTATGCAGTGGTGGGTTCACTGAACAGGTATGCAGTGGTGGGTTCACTGAACAGGTATGCAGTGGTGGGTTCACTGAACAAGTATGCAGTGGTGGGTTCATAGAACGGGTATGCAGTGGCAGGTTCACTGAACGGAACAGGTATACAGTGGCAGGTTCACTGAACAGAACAGGTATACAGTGGCGGGTTCACTGAACAGAACAGGTATGCAGTGGCGGGTTCACTGAACAGTACAGGTATGCAGTGGCAGGTTCACTGAACAGGTATGCAGTGGTGGGTTCACTGAACAGGTATGCAGTGGTGGGTTCACTGAACAGGTATGCAGTGGTGGGTTCACTGAACAGGTATGCAGTGGTGGGTTCACAGAACAGGTATGCAATGGTAGGTTCACTGAACAGGTATGCAGTGGTGGGTTCACTGAACAGGTATGCAGTGGTGGGTTTACAGAACAGGTATGCAGTAGCAGGTTCACTGAGCAGGTATGCAGGTATCCAGTGGGCTCACTGAACAGAACAGGTATGGTGGGCTCACTGAACAGAACAGGTATTCAGCCAGGAACAAGCTAAGCCTAACTAATCTTTCCCTATGAGAGACAGTCTGCAGCAGCTCGCCCTACTCTCACTAACGCAGGCACACGAGTGAGCTTAAAGAGACTCTGTAACAAATTTTTCAGCCTTAGTTCTTCTATCCTATAAGTTCCTATGCCTGTTCTAATCTGCTCTGGCTTACTGCAGTCTTTCCTAACTGCACTGTCTCCTGTTTGTCGGGCTAAAGCTTGATTGTGTGGAATGTGCAGGGCTGCTTGTGATTGGTAGAAGCGATACACACCCTCTGCAGGCCCCCTGCATACTCTGAATGACTCACACACTATGCTTAGCTGAGCCTATTAGAAGCTGGTTAGTTTGTTTGTAAACACTGCCTAAATTTGTTAATTACAAGCCAGGATTGCAGCAGAGAGTGGCAGAAACAGCACAGAGGGGCACAGGAGAAAATAATGAATAGAATGGTATGCTTTTTATTGTAAGAATATTAGAGTACAGATTCTCTTTAATGGCCGCCACTGCCTGCCTTTTATTAGGGGGGGAGTGGCTCCAGGGGCTAGTGTAGCCTAATTGGCTACACTGGGCCTGCTGACTGTGATGTAGAGGGTCAAAGTTGACCCTCATGGTGCATTATAGGGCGAACCGAACTTCCGCAAAACTTCGCCTGCGGGACACGAACGCGAACCACTGAAGTTCGCATTGAACCGTTCGCAGGCGACCCGTTCGGCCCAACTCTACCAGCCACAGCATCGCCGCCAGCCCAGCCACAGCATCGCCGCCAGCCCAGCCACAGCATCGCCGCCAGCCAAGTCACAGCATCTCCGCCAGCCAGCCCAGTCACAGCATCATCTCCAGCCCAGCTACAGCATCGCCGCCAGCCCAGCCACAGCATCGCCGCCAGCCCAGCCCCAGCATCGCCGCCAGCCCAGCCACAGCATCGCCGCCAGCCCAGCCACAGCATCGCCGCCAGCCCAGCCACAGCATCGCCGCCAGCCCAGCCACAGCATCGCCGCCAGCCCAGCCACAGCATCGCCGCCAGCCCAGCCACAGCAAAGCCAGCCAAGCCAGCCAAAAACAGTATTGCAAGGCCAGCCAGGCACAGCAGTCAGTAGAGGAGAATTCAGAAGCCTAGTGAGAGGTTTCTACCATATTCTACCATATTTGTGTGAAATGCTGTCTCTTTATGTGCTTCATAACTGCTGAATTTGTCTTGCTGGGGGCCTCATGGTTACTGAATTTGTCTTGTTGGGGGCCTCATGATTGCTGAATTTGTCTTGTTGGGGGCCTCATGGTTGCTGAATTTGTCTTGTTGGGGGCCTCATGATTGTTGAATTTGTCTTGTTAGGGGCTTCATGATTGCTGAATTTGTCTTGTTGGGGGTCTCATGATTGCTGAATTTGTCTTGTTGGGGGTCTCATGATTACTGAATTTGTCTTGATGGGGGCCTCATGATTGCTGAATTTGTCTTGTTGGGAGTCACATGATTGCTAACTGCGAGACTATGGGAAAAAGCTGAATCATCATCATATGAGACAAGAACAGAACCTCATTCATCCATATATCATGCAAATAACTAAAATAAGGGTCCCGCCGGAATCTCTACACTGTTTACTTGGAGAAGTGATGGCTTAAGCCCCAACCAGAGCTCAAAAATCATTAGTAGGATTGTCATTCTATTACAGAAAATGTATATTATTGCAATGGAAACAACAAAATCCTCCGTCAATCTCATTCTGTAAAACAATAATGAATTCCTCTCTACATGTATACAAAGCTGCGTACATTGCTAGGGGTTGTGCCGCTTAATTCCAAAAAGTATGGGGCATATGGACCAAAAACCGAGATACGATATCCTCAGACTAAACTGCACTCATCCAAAGGTTGTTAGTTAATCCAAGCTGTGAGAAAGTCCCCCTCAATAAAGATTACATGTTGGCAGGTCAAGGTTAAATTGCATCAAACACATGATTTACTTTTTGGAAACTATTGGTGCTGATGGTACTATGTTAAATAAAGCTGGACCTGAATAAAATAATCTTGGATGGGGAAAAATATAAAGTATTACAAAGTAACATGGGAAAGTGTCACAACATGATGTATTAAAGAGAATATGACTGTATACATTCGATACAATTAACATCGCTTCCTGTATAATATGCTATGAATGCAGTCCCAATGATGTAAGCCTTCTTCTTATGGTTGTGTATGTTGTAATCCCCGACCGTTTAGGGGATTGGTTGTCGTAAATGGCTGTGTTAACTGTTATTGAAAAATGACAATAAAAAGAAACTTTATAAAAAAACAAACAAAAAAAATACTGAAACAGAAAATACACCTGGGAGGTTCTAAAAAAAGGAATACACTTTTCAGGAGTAGGATGGATGAAATTGTTTATCTTCACAGTTTATTTTCAACTTGGATTTTCCATAATGTTCATGTACAGTGCTGCTCATCAGGATTCCGGATATCCGGGTAACCCGGATAATCCGAACTTTTTCAGCGATCTGCCCGGATTCGGATTCCGGATACCTGGGCCCAAATCAGTATAGCAAACTGCGGATATTTGGTCGCATACCCGGATATCCGCGGATACCCATCGGAAATCTGAATCTGGATACTGTAACCATTGAGCCAATCAGAGGGCTCCCAGCCTAAGCCCAAGCAACCAATCACAGAGGCGAACCTTGGCCAGTCCCTCCTGTATATAAGGAGGGGGGCCATGATGAAAATCTCATCCTTGCTTTGTGACTGCCACTGAGAGACTACTCCAGTGTGTTTGGCTAAGCAAGTGCATTATCACAGTGATAAACCCAACATTTTTACACATAAACACCTTCACTACACTACTGTTATATTGTGTTGTAGTTAGCTAGTCTGTGTAATTTGTTAGTGTCAGTCAGTCAGACTTTGAGCTGCAGCAGCTGCCTGCTAGTTAGGTCCTGTGTCTGTGTCTGTGTGTGCTGTGCACACAGTCCAGGCCTCCTGCTGCTGGCTGGCCTGCTATTAGCCTTAGCTAGCTAGTAGTTACAGAATAGGTAGGTAGGATTACTGTGTTATTGTGTAGTTACTGGCTGCAGTGCTATAGTTGTTAGAGAGTCAGAGTAGTACTGTGTTAGCTAGCTACTACAGATTATTGCAGTTCTGCTGACTGAGCAGTGTGTCTTGTTCTACTCTGCTGTCTGTCACTCCGTGCTGATTCACAGTCCAAGCCCGCTATATTAACTATATTAATAAAGTACAAGTACCCCACATCATCTGTGACATCACATATAACTTGTACTATGTCTGGCACTGGCAACCAAGGGAGGGTCAGTAAGGCCAAGAGGAGAGGGAGCAACATTGCGGCCTCCAACTCCAATCCGCCACTACCCACTGGCTGTCCAGCTGTTAGGGGGAGTCACGCTGCAGAGACGCAGCAGCGTGTAGTGGCCATTTTCAAGCAGGGTCAGCGGCGCAAATTGGAGGAGAAAGACGCCGCGCCTGTGATGCAGCTGATGGTGGATGACGAGCAGGCCACCACCAGCCCTACAAAACACATTCTGGATGCAATGGACTTTGTGGAAGAGTCTGAGATGGTGACAGTAATTGTTAGGGGGGGGGGGGGGGGAGTGTCCGTCGTCCATGATGTGTCAGCAGAAGAGGAGTTTGGTGCGGGCTCATCATCCCAGCAGTTGTTCGAGGAGGGGGAGTTTGATGTTGATGATGACGAGATGAAGGACCAGGACTACCACCACCGGAGGGGGATCATGTCAGCTCTGACTCTGAGGAGAAGGATCATTCAGTGGGTCTGGCATGGAGGGTCAGCATTGCAGGGATTGGCAGGAGCAGCAGTGGGCATGGAATGCGTGACCCACAGCCTGCTGCTTCATCTGCCACTACTACCACCAGCCGCACCACTCAACTCCAGGCCCCGCCCCCAACCACCACTGGGAGGAAAAAAAATCAGCATCAGCATCCCATTCTGGGCGATGTAAGGGGCAGGGCAAATTGCAATCCCCAATATGGCAGTTTTTTCATCTGCCCTCACTTGAAAGCAAGTTTGTGACTTGTAATGTGTTCCCATGTGAAGATGAGCAGAGGGTCTAACCCCTCCAACTATGGCACCTCCAGCTTCATAAATCATCTGGCCAATAAGCACAAACCTGAGCACTTCTCCCCACCCCCCTTTTTGCTTCCCTTGGAAAATTTTCTGCAGATGCCCATGCATGATATAATTTCCCTGCTTCCTTGCAATCAAATCTAGCAGAAATTATTTTTACCTCCACAGAAGCCTATTACTGACTGTTCTAACATAATATGTAAATTTACAGACAGCCAGTAAAAAAAAAAAAAAAAAGTATCTCTTTCCCAGTAGATTACAGCACTAAGGGCTTGTTCACACCTAGAGCATTTTTGGGTTTTTTTAACCGCCGGTTATTTTGAAAATCACCCTATAAGCGCTTGTGCAATGATTCCCTATGCGAGTGTTCACATCTGAGCGGTTCGATTCCGATCCGCTCCAAAAAGTGCTGCTTCCATCATTTCCGCAGCGATTTAGCTCAATGGAAGGTATAAGGAAATCGCAAAGCGCTTGAAAAATCGTTTTGTATAGCGATTTCCCCAGTGCTTTCATGAATAAATACATTGTATTTATTCATTTCCGGGTAAAAGAGTTCACGTCCTGACTGGCGTCAGGAACTGAAAAAAGAATGCTATGCAAAAGCGCTTAGAAAAGCGCTTATAAAGCAAAAGGTAAGGCAATTTAAAAAGAAAAAAAAAATCGCAAAAAATTGCCCAGCTCTTGAAAAAGCACTGGCGATTTATAATATGAAAAAAGCCTTACTGCTTATCAGTTCCTGTGTTTCTGTCAGATTCGATTAGAGATAAATCTGTCTCTGTCGACTCTGCCCATAATTATTAGGTCTATGGGCACCTTAACACTAACCTCTACCACTGTTGTACATCTTAAGCTAAGTACAAATGGACCAACCCGCATCCTGATTATCATCTGACTTTAGTCTGTTGGACAATAACCAGGCATGTGTATGAGTGCCAACAACTTGACAAGCAACTGAATAGAGGCGGTTTGCCCGATCCCACTGTCAGATCTATGTTGGTTTGATATCATGCAATTGGCGTGTGTTTACAAGTTGTTTTAAAGACTTGTACTTGTTTTGAATGTGTAGTCCATTATTCCTCTTGCGTGTGCAGTATTGTTACTTGATTTGGTTGTTTAGCCATCTAAGCGTGTGTATGTACAGGTCATGTGGTTCGTCAGGTTGTGTGGTTTGTCATGTGGGTCGTGTGGTTGTGTGCATGTTGAACGTGTGTATGAGCCTTAAAGAGAACCCGAAGTGGGAATTAATAATACTATTGGGGCACAGAGGCTGGTTGCGCACACTAAGACCAGCCTCTGTTGCCCCATCGTGTGCCTCCATGTCCCCCCTGCTCGCCGCTATAGACCCCGCAGTGCTGGCGACACGCAGCATGTCGCCAGCACAATGTTTACCTTAGCGCTGTCTGTCAGCGCCGCTCCCCCGCCTCCTCCGCATCAGCGCACCCGCCCGTGTCCCTTCCCTCCCGCTGATAGGAGGGAAGTGACGTGGGCGGGTAGCGGCGATGCGGAGGAGGCGGGGGAGCGGCGCTGACTGACAGCGCTAAGGTAAACATTGTGCTGGCGACGTGCTGTGTGTTGCCAGCACTGCGGGGTCTATAGCGGCGAGCAGGGGGGACATGGAGGCACACGATGGGGCAACAGAGGCTGGTCTTAGTGTGCGCAACCAGCCTCTGTGCCCCAATAGTATTAGTAGTTCCCACCTCGGGTTCTCTTTAACACTAACATCTACCCCTGCCTAATGCCTAAATCTAACTCCCCCCTCTCCAACTTCAACCCCCCTCTGGATCACAAATTACAATACTGTGCATGTGCTGATTGAAAGAAATTGTACTGCAAATGCGCATCAGCAAAAATTGATGGGCAGCATTAATTACCATTGTACCTCTCATGTAACAGGCTTCAATTTACTGGGTACATAAATCTGAGGTAAAAAAAAAAAGGTATACTCTCCCCGCTACTGTTGTACCCCCATTCTGTTCCCTCCATGTGCCCTCTTTGTGCACTGATGCACTCCCACATGCATGATTTAAAATATGAAAATATATTTAACATTTCGGTAATGTAATAGGTCAGTAAAAAAAAATGTTCTGTCAGTAATTTTTTTCAGCTTTGTCGGTAATTTTCTTTTTCCAAAGTTGGCAACACTTCCGATATATATGGCAAACTAGATTTAACAATGTTACCATAATGTCATGATGTGAAAAACTCACAGTACGGCACTTTAAAAAATTCATACTAATTTGGTAATGTCTATACATCACCCTTAGTTATTACAAGATGTGTCTAAAGCACTCAGACTGCTAGGAGGATAAGTACACCCAAGTATTCACAGACCCGCCTGTAAATGTAAAGCAAATGAACAAGTTGTTATATTATGAAATACCACAAGATGGAGCCAAGCATTGAAAAAAAATTGTCACACATTGCCATCACAGGCAACTACTTCTTCTTTTACTTTTCTAGCTCAAAGTTAAATTTCAAAAAGCCTGCCTACTCATCTGATGGTCGCTGTCACCTCATTTAATTAACTTAAAAGTTTGTTTGTTTGCTGAAGAAGTGACACCGCAAGGAAACATCAACCATTGTAGTGTGAATGGATTAAGAACAAATAACAGCCACAGTAAGGATTACCTGAAATTTAACCAGATGAATGTGCTGAGTACAATGTCTGTTAAAACCTGCAGAAAGGCCAAGCAAGCTAGCTATTTGTGAAAATGCCATCTTTGCCAAAGTCTGATTGGGACCTGGGGTCTACATGCTGTTTGATCTCTGCTCATCAAAGAGAATCCTTAAACAAGCTTGATTTTAAAGTGCAGTGTGCATGGATATGCTGTGAAAACAAAGGCTGCCCAGTCAGGGAGAAGAATGGCTTCACAGTTTAGTTCAATGGAGTGCAAAGGAGCACAGGCTTACTAGGATTCCCAACTATTCAGACACACACGTATGTTAGTTTTAACAAAGTGGAGTGTTAGCTACCCCCTGCGAAAGCAACGCATACTTAGAAAATATAATGCAAGCACGTGTGGATGTGGTGGATGTGGTGACTGTGGATAAACATTAGACAAGACACAGGACATGTATACTGTGTTTTTTTTTACTGGTGGACTCAAAGCACTTCAGGGCTGCAGCCCACTTAGGGAGCACTCCAGGATCATTAGGCAGCCTTGCCCGAAGACTCCTTACTGTTTTACGTACTGGCTTGAACTGGGATTTGAACACTAGACAAAGCCTCAAATCCTGCATCAAGGCAACAGCCTTTCCAGTACGGTATCCAGCTGATGTGATGTTGCAAGCATGCAACCATTCATATGTTTATATATGTGTACTTAGCAGCAGTAAATTATTGTTTTAAATGTCCTCAATTAATAATGGATTTGTAGTTATTCATAAAATTAAGATGACTATTTATAATGGTGGGGATCAGCTGATGCATGCACCTATTTCTCAGCTGATTGCTATGTTCATAAAAGTGATGATCATTTTAATCACTAAATTGTTTGACGGTTTCCCATAATCACCAAGGCTACTGATAGTTATCAAGAAATGACAATCACCAATAATGAGATACAGATCAGTATAACATTCATCGGGGTAGGAACACACTAGGCAGAAACGATAGCATTGTGTAAACCGCTAGCGTTAACGTTTACAATGCAAGTCAATAGGTTGCATGAAAAAATGCATGTGTTTGCGTTCTGCAATACGCGTTTTTAAAAAAAGCATGTTTTGTTGCATATTTTGTCGCACATATTAAAAGTCAACGGTGATGCAGGGGTATTGTGTTTTATTGCTATTTTATACATATTAAAAAAACAAATTTAAAGAGAACCCGAGGCGGGGTTCTGAGAATAAAATTCCCATACAGAGGCTGGGTCTGTCTATAGAGCCCAGCCTCTGTTGCTATATAGATTGCCCCTAAGCCCCCCCTGCGCTGTAATCCCCCCATAAAACACAGTCGAGCGGCTGACACGCAGCTTGTCAGAGCGCGCTGTGTTTACCTCTCCTCTGTCAGTCTCGCCGCTCCCTGCCTCCTGCATCGCTCCGGTCCCCGCCCACGTCCCTTCCCTCGCCGCTGATAGGAGGGAAGGGACGCGGGCGGGACCGGAGTGATGCAGGAGGCGAGGGAGCAGCCAAGACTGACAGAGGAGAGGTAAACACAGCCGCACAGAATGGCTGTAAGTTTCGGGGGGGGGATTACAGAGCGCAGGGGGGCTTAGGAGCGATCTGTATAGCAACAGAGGCTGGGCTCTACAGACAGACCCAGCCTCTGTATGGGGATTTCATTCCCAGAACCCCGCCTCGGGTTCTCTTTAATTATGTATTTTTGCTTCCTGTTGACTTCAATGTATTTCCTGTTGACTTGACATATTTTAGCTTTCTGTTGCAAAAAATGCATGCAAAACGCATACAAAACACATGTGATTTATATACGCGAGCTGCAAATGCAGTAAAATGCACGCAAAACGCAAACGCACAGAAAAAGAACGAAAAACGCACTAAAAAGGCACAAGTGCATATGCTGCAAAGCATGACCTTTCCTGCACTGCCTAGTGTGTACCCTCAGCCTAAGGGCTGGGACCCACTAGGTGCACTTTGGCAGAGCTTGGCAAAGCTCTGCACCACCAGATCCCTATGGAGGTGTTCCCACTAGCAACCTGTTTTTCAGAAGAAGATCCACACTCTCTGAAGTGTAAAATGTCCAATAATCTTTTATTCCAGGCAACAGCAGGTACAGAAAATAAAAAGGTGTTGTGCAGTATTTTGTGAGTGATCGCATCAGTGTCTACGGTAGCCAAATTGTAATCGCTCCTAGAAACTGCAACACTTCTGCAATTTAGAAAAGTGCCGGTGCGTTGTGATTCTGCAAAATGCTTGTAGTGGGTGCCAGCCCTTAGGTGGGGGTCCTACTTTGGGAAATAGCACCAGATGTGACAGCCCATGTTAATCAGTGGGCTATCTCACATTAGTGTGGTTCTCGCATGCGGGAAAAATGTTACATCCACCACTTTTTTTGCACACTATGTGCAATTACTATAGCAGACTGCCTTTTCTCTAAATTTATGCTTGGAGTCGGATTATTCATGTTTAGGGAACAGAGATGTTACAAAGAAATCTGTCTGAAAGAACAGTCCAGAGAAATTCAATCAGCATATTGTGTATTTTATAATGTGTAATTGAAATTTGGCAGCTGGAAGTAGAATGATTGCTGTGTTTAAAACTGACTATTTGCTTACTAAAATGAAACCCACAGTCAGAGCTGGATCATTCAGCAGGCAATCCTAGGCAGTTGCCTAGGACATGGAGAGAGTCTAGGGGCCTGGCGGATTCTACCCCCCACCAAATCTTACTAAAAAAAAAAGCCAGATGACCAAATTGCTATCTTGCCTAGGGCCCCCATTTCATTTTAATACATTTTTGTCCACAATACTAACTTACCGTAAAGTAAAAAGGTATTAACTACCTTGGTAAATTCATATTTGAATAACTTCTCTAATATACAGAAATATTATGTTACTTTCTATGGGACTGATTTATTAAAGGGAACCTGAAGTGTGAGGAATATGGAGGCTACCATTTTCATTCTCTAATAACCAATGCCATTGCCTGACTTCTGCTCTGAAGCGCTGCTTCTAACTATAAGGCATCTTAGGCTATAAACCCACTAGGAGCGATTTCTAATTGCTAGTGATTTCAAAAAGCTCTTGCTCATGCAATGCTATGGGGGATTTTTATAAAATCACATCGCTCAAGTGGAATCACACCCATAGCATTACATTAGCAAGAATTTTCAAATCGCAAATCGCTCAGAAAATCGCTCTTAGTGGGTTTCTGGCCTAACACACAAGAGGCTGAACTGAGTGACTAGTGTTCAAATCCCAGGTCTAGTTGGGCACTTCAGCCCAAAACAGGAACTGTGGGCACTGGGACCACCAGCTATACAAACAGCAGCTACAAATACTGATATTGGTGGGTTTGAGGAAGGGGTGACAGTTAGGGATGGGTGGGGGTCAGTTAGGGTTAGGCATCTGTGGGGAGAGGGTCGGTTAGGGTTAGGCATTGGTGGGGGAATGGGTTAGGGATTGGTGGGGGTGTTCAGCTAGGCTTAGTTATCCGTGGGGGAATGGGCAGTTTGGTTGGGCATTGGTAGAGGGAGGGCTCATGTGAGAACAGGGTTAGGTTAAGTGATACTAAAATATCTGCAAAATGTACAGATATTTTAGTATCAGAATTACCACTACCCAATAGTAGAATTTCGGTAATTTCACTAATATTCTACAAGTGATTTTATCTAGCGCCCAAATTTCCATGGCACCCTTTATACATGTGCACGTTCAGCTTCCTGGCTGGTGACCACAATCCCACTATTTGGGTACAATTAACCCCCCTGCAGAGGCGTCCTAGCCACCAGGCAAGGACAGACAGTGGCCTACAGCACCGGGTGGGGGAGGGGCGCCGCCGTGGGGGGAGGGGGGGGGGGGGAAGTGCCCACCTTCCCCTGCCAAATTGTGCGACCCCTGTGGTGAACTGGCCGTGGCATAGACGCCGTGCCAGTTCATCCCCGCAGCCCGCAGCTCCGCCTGCATAATCTTCCGGCAGGCAGAGCAGAGCTACGGCAAGATGGCGTCCGAAGCCCTGTACTGGAGACCATTTCTGTCTCCAGTACAGGGCTTCGGGCGCCATCTTCCCGTAGCCCTGCTATCTGCCTGTCAGCCCGGGACTTTTGCAGCGGCTGGCTGCGCCACTGCAGGAAGATCGTCGGGGGAGCTGCACCCAGGGAGAGGAGTCTTCTGCAGGTGAATAAATACTTTTCTTTTTACAGGTAATTATACATTTAGTGAAACACTGCCTGCATTACGATTATTTTCTGGTGAACGCTGGCCACATTACGATTATTTCATGGGGAACGCTGGCCACATACGATTATTTCCTGGGGAACGCTGCCACATTACAATTATTTCCTGGTAAACGCTGGCCACATATGATTATTTCCTTGTGAACGCTGGCCACATTACGATTATTTCCTGGTGAATGCTGCCACATTACGATTATTTCCTGGTGAATGCTGCCACATTACGATTATTTCCTGGTAAACGCTGGCCACATTACGATTATTTCCTGGTGAATGCTGCCACATTACGATTATTTCCTGGTGAATGCTGGCCACATTATGATTATTTCTTGGTAAACGCTGGCCACATTATGATTATTTCCTGGGAACGCTGCCACGTTACGATTATTTCCTGGGGAACGCTGGCCACATTATGATTATTCTCTGGTGAACGCTGCCGCATTACGATTATTTCCTGGTGAACGATGGCCACATTATGATTATTTCCTGGGGAACGCTGGCCACATTATGATTATTTTCTGGTGAACGCTGCCGCATTATAATTATTTCCTGGGGAACGCTGACACATTATGATTATTTTCTGGTGAACGCTGACGCATTATAATTATTTCCTGGGGAACGCTGACACATTATGATTATTTTCTGGTGAACGCTGCCGCATTATAATTATTTCCTGGGGAACGCTGACACATTATGATTATTTTCTGGTGAACGCTGCCGCATTACGATTATTTCCTGGCCACAGATTTTCTCGCCTGGAGCGACAAAATGGCTAGAGACGCCCCTGCCCCCCTGGCAGTATGATTATTACTGGATTTTAGGGTCTTTTTAAAAGGTTTCATACCCTATCAGGAAAATTCATGCTGCCAGAACGCAAGCAGCAGCCCCTTCTCTAACTCACCTCCTTGGGCTCCAGCGCTGCAATTTTACCTCCATCCTCCAGGTGTCGCTGTAACACTTCGGGGGAGATCAATGATGGCGTTCTCACCAGAGTGATTCAGAGCCTCCAAGGACAGGAAGGAGAATGACTACCAATGTCTGTATCCCCGGGGAGGTGAGTAAAAGCTCCTGATGCGTACAATACTCTGCATAGAGTTCCAGGCGGCTAGCCCGAGCATAGCTCGGGATTACTGACAGGGAGGTTAATATGCAGCTAAATGGCAGCATTTGTAACACCATGCATGTCATTCCTTGACATGTGGTAGTGTTACCCACCAGCAGAAAACTGAAACAGGTTATGTCCGATCACAGCTACACTTAGATGCGATTATCACCGCTGCTATCAAGCACTAGCAAGCACCAGGCCAGTGCACCAAAGCAGCTGACAGGCAGTAAAATCACTGTCTTCAGCCTCCAGTGTTAAATTACTGCACCAGAATAGGCATGTGGGTCAGATGCTTTGACCATAATCTGGACTGCTTGCTTGCTGCACAAGTGTGACTCAAAACCAAGTAAAGTCCAAAGTTCAGAATGACAGACAGGCAACTAGTATTGTTTATAATGAAATTAAGAAGGCAGCCTCCATATTCCTCTTACTGCTGGTTCCCTTTAAGGCTCTCAAGGGATACAGAACAGTGCTTATCACTGGGCAAAACAAGTCATGTTGAAAACTGGTAACCCACAAGAGCATCACACACCATATAATATTGCTGGGTGCTGAACCACATACAGTCAACAAGTAAAATCCATGGCAACCAACTGGGTAATGTGACATCCCTGTACATCACACTACTAAGGGAGGACCCAGTCTAGGATTCCAGACTGTGCTTGTGCTTCTATGAGTACTCTGTGTGTCTTCCATTTCCCACCATGGCTGGATTTGAGGCAAGGCCACAAAAGACACGGCCTTAAAGAGAACCTGTACTGAGTAAAATAATTTAAAATAAACACATGAGGTAACGTCAAATGAACATTACATAGTTACCTTGCCATCAGTTCCTTTCAAAAGCTCACCATTTTCTTCTTACAGTGATCCCTTCCAGTTCTGACAACATTTTGTCAGAACTGAAATATATCAGTTGCTGTCAGTTATATATTGGTTGCTGTCAGTTACAGCTGAGAGGAGAACTGATGTGTCCATGTTTCCCTATGGCTCAAGTAGGCGATGTTACAGTTTAACAGTGTGCTGACCAGGAAGCTGTTATGGGGTAATAGCCATTTTCAAAATGGAGGACGGAGAATTCCATTGATCACAGTGGACAAACAGGATGCAGGAGAGGAAAAATAGATAGAGTAGTAGACTACACAGGAGGTAAGTATGACTTGTGTATGCTTATTTTGACCTTTAATGTTCAGTTCAGGTTTTCTTTAAGCACCAGGATGTAAGAAGCAGGGAGTGGGCTAGCACTATCGGGCAGTTAAACTGACAAACATGTAAACTGCAGTGGCCCCAGACCCGGTCTGTTGCTGTCCTGCTTCCACAGGGCACATCATGGTGGTGACATCCGGTGTCCCAGTGCGTGCTCCCCCAGCCCAGTTTCCAGAGTATCTGGCAAAGCATTCTTTTCTTACCTCCTCTAGGTGCTCCAGCAATGTCCATCCTTTCACTACTCGTTTTAGTGCCCAGTATGTCCATCTCTTCACATTCCCTGTAATCAGACGACACAGGAGAAAATACTTGAAACAATTCAAGAAATGTATGCTATAACTGACAAACCAATTATTTTACTAAACAGGTGAAAATTAATTAATTTTGTGTAAAAGAGTACTCCATTTTCAACATGGCTTAAAGTTCCCTTGAAGTGGTTTTAAAAATAAAAATACTTACCTTGGTAGTGGGAATCTTCTGGATAGAGTCTTCCCATATCATCTTGCATTACACCAATCCAGAGAGGAGTCCTCCTAAACGTATTTGACCAGTTCCTGGTGAATTCCGGCAGTAGATAAGTGCATCCAATTTATCCAGAGGATACCAGGGTAAGTACCTCATTTTTATTTTTGTAAACGGTTTCAGAAGTAATTTAATAAGGCAGAGATGTCTGATTATTTAAAATTCAGCAAAAGATGCATGTGTGCTGATCTAACAGTATGTACTATGGAGGCAGAGTTGAGCTTCATATCCTTTTATGCAATCCTAAAGTATAGTTTTATATTAAAGAGTTACTAAAAAAAAATAATTTAGGTAGTGCAATATTGTTTGAAGTGTAACATTCACTACGCTGTAATTGTCAGCTCTATTGTTCTAGAGGGGAAAAAAGGCAAATCTTGACTGCAACTGTTATCTCAACCTGAGAGATCATGGAACTTGGTGCCTAGATAATGACTCAAATTTGAGGTTATAGACAGAGAATGCTAAAAATTCATCAGGATAGCTTTTTGAAGTGTCGAAATAATAAACCCTGTCTTGTTGTAAGAGTAATAACCCGCGAGACAAGCTCTGAAAAGCTCCTAGCATCAGATAAATAGGAGCAATTCTGTGTTTGTATGTTATTCACATTAAATGGAGACATGTGTCTTAGCAATCCCCTCTTCATTCCAAAGGAACAATTACTGGCGGTGTCTTTACAGCCACATTGATTAAATGACTCAACACAACACAACACAGAGAACTACTGACACAAACTTCAAATAACCTTCCTACAGCATGAGTACACTGACACGTGTATTATAAACCTTAATTATATCACATTGGGGTATCATCATTCTGTAATGATCAAGTTTGTACGCGAGACAAATAATTAGCAGAACACCATGTTTCTACAAATGTAAAATGTATGTATGTATATATATATATATATATATATATATATTTATTCCCCCCCGCCCCGGAGAGAGGATACGCTTTGACTTGCAGTTCTACAGCAATCAAATGAGCAGAAATAGTCCAATTACCTTTTCTTTTATAACTGAAGAAGCATGCAATGCCATAAATCTATTTCTGTGTTCCCGCTGTATGATGGTATGTGGGCATTTTAGGAAGAATGAATGTGTCTAATTTTACTTCTTACAAGAGTAGGATAGGAAGAGCTATGGATGAGTACGAATTCTCTGTTATTCCACAGTACTTCTAAATCACCACTAGTTGGCGATAAAGCCTTAGATAAGTCTCTCTCTCACAGATAACAGTATGAGAATTTGTGTAACTGCAGGCTGAGATGATTTTGCAGTTCTGCACTTTACAGATGTCAGAGAGTTCACAGGTCTCAAGGTATTTTTATGAAGACACACATGGTCTTGATTCTTTTAACTCTAGTTTTCTCTAAGGAATTGTTTTTACACCCTATCAATAATTTTCAGTTTCTAGTAACTCAAAAAGTGCTCAAAATAAGTTTTTCCTGAATTAATTTGAGTTAAATGTTTCTTTCCTTACCTATTTCTCACTTTTAGGTGCTGAAAATACATTTGTTGGATTTCACAGGAAATAATCTATGGAGAGAAAATTCAGCAGAAGCGCTGAATTGGGACCAACTTACAGCTGTTACTAATATTTGAAAACTTATCCGATTGACCGCTAATCAAATCCATTTTCACGGAACCAGCGCCAGTGTGAACCAGGCTTGAAACAATAAAAAACTTTAAAAGTAGATTTAAATATAAAACTGAAGGATATCTAAAAAAAATATTCTTTAGGAGATAGTGGATAGATACAATTGTTCTCAACTGTTTATTTTCACCTTGTGTTTTTTACAACTTGCAGAAGAACTTATACATGTGTGGGATCACTGGCTGAACATGTTTTATTATTATTTATTGTATTTATAAAGGGCCAATTTATTACATAGCGCTGGACAATAAATGTTAACAAGGGGTGTCAGACAGAGAGGTAGCATAAGCGTAAACAACATAAGCACAAGCTTACATGCAAACAGGGTTAAAAATACATGATGAAGTGACTGGGAAGCTGGTCACAGAGACCCAGCAATTAAAGTCTGAGATAGTCCATCATTGGAATGGTGTCAATGGTGAGGTTGCAAAATCAAGAAGAATATGTGGGGATGGATCCTGCCAAAGGCTTATGCTGGGCATACACGGCGTCGAGGGAGGCTTATCAATCGAGCCTGATGGCTCAATTGATAATATCCGACGTGTCTGATCACCGCGGGGATTGATTCCACACTCGATACCCGCGGGCGGACAATAGCGGCGAATCGAGCGGAAGAAGCGCCGGCGGGGACGAGCGGGAATTGATCCGGGCGGACGAGCAGGGACGCGGCGGGAGTCGATCCGGCGGCTAATTCAGCCGCCGGATCGACTCGTGCATGCCCATCAATACACGGCGTCGAGGGAGGCTTATTAATCGAGCCTGATGGCTTGATTGATAATATCCGACATGTCCACGGGGGGATCGATTCCGCGCTCGATACACACGGGCAGACAACAGCAGCAAACTAGCAGAAGATAAGAAGCGCCGGCGGGGACGAGCGGGAATCGATCCGGGCGCACGGGGGCGGACGAGCGGGGACGCGGTGGGAGTCGATCCGGCGGCTAATCGAGCCACTGGATCGACTCATGTATGCCCAGCATTATAATCTAAAGTGGAGGGGGTAGGGACACACTAGGTAGGGCTCTGGAATAGGTGTGGTGGTTGGGGGAAGGGAAGTTAGGCCATATTAAAAATGTACTTTTGAGGGATTTCTTGAAGGTGTTATGGTAAATAAAGTATTCTTATCCATGAATCTATTTGCATTTAATCTGCAGTGGATCTTCTTTCATGAATGTAAAGCAAGGATGAATTCTAAAACTTGGTACACATGCTAGGTGGCTCTCAGTCAGGACAGTCTCTGTGTAGCTGAGAGATCCAGAACGATGGGTCATCTCAGGCCTAGTGCAGGTCAAGCACATGGTTATCCTCACTCTTTCTGTGCAGAGCAGTTCCCTCAAGTCCCTATGGATGACACTAATTGGGCATGTGTAAACACCTTTACAGCAGGAAGGCAAAGAAAAAACTAACTATTATGGTACATTCAGTCTGCCTAACAATTTCTTTCCATGAGGACACTATAGAGATAGAGGCAACCTGCTTTAGGGGAATACCCCGACCCTCATCTCAGCCAAACAGCGATGAATACTATTGTTTCCCTCCTAGCCCCTCATGATCCGTGTGGCACACATTTCCCCTCTCTCTGCCCCCTTCCATTGAGACAGAGCAGGTTGCTAATCTGTAGGCTAGTGATGCGTCTGTACACCCTCCACCATGAACTGTTGCTGCAGAGCTAATGTCCCGATCCCTGTCAAGTGATCACAATCTCAAGTGTGTACCCAGCTTTATTAGTGCACATGGCTTAAAACCACATATTGTCATGCCAGTTATGGAAAGTACAAGCGTCACTCTTAATAATCATTGTTCAATTGTTAGGGCGATACTGCTCATGCAGAGCACTGTGTCGATGGGCTTCTTAGCTATAGCTAAAAGTGCCCACTAATGATACAATCTTGATTATACAATCTTACCACTTCTATGGAATATGAGGGAATACTTAAAGAATCCATGCAAAGTCTACACACTCGGTTTTCCTGTCTACTTCATAGATTTGGTAAGATTGTACAATCAAAATTGTATCATTAGTCAGAATATAGTGTGCTTGTTTGGTGCCCTTTCATCAGTGTGATTTACAGATCACATATGCCAAGATTTGTAAATTGGATGCCGTCCTAATGGAAGCTTTAACACCACCATAAACTGTATTAGACATTTGCATCTATGGCATGCCAGTTGTATAATTTGGGCACTAGAATTCACCTATCATACAGCCAAATTTGTGATTATAGCACAGAGGATGCCTTCCAATTAATTAAGATCATTCAAATTGCGTTGAATGATCACATCTGATGAAGAATTGTACCGTTAATGGGCACCTTTACAAATACGGGTAAGACTGTACAATCAAGATTGAGGTGTGTGTGTGTGTGTTTACGCCTGAATAATAACCTCAAAGGTATTTATTATTGAGATTTCTTCCAATTGTAATTTTGCAAGTAAGCCAAAGCTAGTCTGGATACTGAATAAAAAAAAATGCTCAACTGTGAAAAGATTTACCAGATACACACCAATAACTATTCTGTGTTCCTTTTGTCTTTCTCTGCCTGAAAGAGTTAAAAATCAGGTATGAAAGTAACAGTTTCTGTCTGTGTCAGGACTGGGTAGAACAATAGCATAATCCTTGCCAATAAGCAAATACAGTCACAAAACACTTTCCTGGTAGAAAATGGCTTCTTAGAGCAGGAAAGAGATAAAATGGTCAATAGTTCATAGATTTAAGCTCTGGCATACTTCAATGAATGTGTCATTGAGCAGAGACAATAAGGCCCAGTTCACACTGGCGGTAAAAAACGGTCCATTTGAGGAACTGATCATTTGCTAACCTATGGATCTGTTCACATCCGTCCATTCAAACAGATCCGTTCAGCACAATATGCTGAACGGACCGCAAGTTTCCTCCTGCATCAATTTTGCTGGACCGCTGAGCCCAGCAAAATGCAAATGGAAGCTGAAGCCCTGCATCATGGGCAATGAGAAAACAGAAGGTTTCTTCACAGTAGTGAAGAAATGGACCATTCTAAACAGAAAACTCCACTTTGGGGGTGGGCGTCTGGGGGGATGGGGAGAAATGGAACAGAAGCAGCTGAATGGCAATGGAGCGGCAACAGAGTGAAAACGTATCCGATTGACCGGTGTTCAAATCCGTTTTCACGGAACTAGCGCCAGTGTGAACCAGGCTTGAAACAATAAAAAAATTTAAAAGTAGATTTAAACATAAAACTGAAGGATATCTAAAAAAAAATATTCTTTAGGAGATAGTGGATAGATACAATTGTTCTCAACTGTTTATTTTCACCTTGTGTTGTTTACTACTTGCAGTAGAACTTATACCTTGTGTGGGATCACTGGCTGAACATGTGACACTAATTACACAGGTACCTAACATTTGCACCACAAATGCAAAACACACAAATACTTGCATGTTCACTGGGATATACTACCTGGGGAGGCTGAGTAAGAAGGATATGCTGAGAGAGAGAGAGAGAGAGAGAGAGAGAGAGAGAGAGAGAGAGAGAGAGAGAGAGAGAGAGACAAGCAGAGAATGCACATTTACTCAAATGCTGAAGAACAGGCTTTATAAAAATGAAATCAATAATGTATTGCAAACAGTAATTTATATGTTCTCTATTCCACATCTAAAGTTGCAAATAGCCCTCACTGTTTCAGCATGTATACACCCACAAATTGTATTTAGCTGTGATATAGAAAACGATATTCTCTCTAATAATATATATATATATATATATATATTCACTTCCTCTTCTGTTATTTTGCAATGCCTCCTCCTGCTGGCTGACCTGTGTGATCTTCAGGAAAATTAATTGCTAATTACAATGATTGTGAAATCCCTGGCTGCCAGTCTGCCCTCTGTGATTTAGACATGGCTGGAGCGTCATAAATCCCACAGCTTTGAAATCCCATCCCTTGCCTTTGTTGTCCCGTGCTGGGGGCGTGTGTGCAAACAAGCCGTGCGGTATAAGTACAGCTCTAGGTCCTGACTCCTGAGCATCTTCACCAAGTAGCACTGAAGCTCTTCATCGCTGTAGGATTACTGCTCTCTGCCAGTGAGGAATCTGCTGTGCAGCCCGGCTTAGAGAAGCTCATCTCACAGTACTGCCAATGCACCGCGCAGTGATCAGGATGCTGCTGTCCCTTGTCACCTTGTGCTACACTCTCATTCATGGAGCCTCTACCTATGTCATGAAGACTGGTTCTAACTCCAACTCCATCAAGAGCGTGCCTGCAGCACCAGCAGGACAACCTATGGGCTTCTATCCAGTCAGTGTCAGCCCGGACTCATTCTATGATATGGCTAACAAATACCAACCCTTTGATGCCTATCCGGTAAGTGAACACAGCTTTCTTTGCGGTAATTACTTGCTAAACACTTGTCTGTAAATTTTAAGTGCATCCAATAAAAATGCAGCCAGTCAAATTACCAGTATAGCAAATAAAATGGATTTATAGTTCGTGCAAAGATTAATGGTAGTAGCCTGCCGATGTGCCAATATTTCAACATACACACCGGCAGTGTAACTATTGATGGGAGGATATGCTTACAATTAAGTTATGTAGCTCCAATTTACTGTAATCCAGTACGATTCCTCTAAAGTAAGGATTGTTAATTCATAGGCAGGACAGAATGGAATTTTAAACTGATATCTGAAATATGACTTGGTGGCATGCCAACGTTTCATTATGTTAAGTAGTAGCCGATAATTTAGTGGCCAGTCATTTTACGGAATACTAGTCTGTCACTTTCCTACTAGTACTGACATTGCCTCATCTCTCATCAGCTGTACACATGCACGGAAGATGATGATTGTGCCCTGGATGAATTCTGTCACAACTCCAGAAGTGGCAACACCATGGTGTGCCTGGCATGCAGAAAACGCCGGAAGCGCTGTGTTCGGGATGCCATGTGCTGTATGGGCAACTACTGCAGTAACGGTAAGTACTGTCACTATAGTGGAATGTAACGACTCTGGCTCTGCAGCTGCTGGAACATTTTAGTTATCATAACACTTCCTTCACATATTGGTGTTTCAGACTAGGAATAACATTTATGTAGACTTTGAAAGTTCGTTATTCTGGTCTATTAGACTGACAAAAGCTTGCTACACTGAGATTAACAAGTATTGCAAATGTTTTCAATCAACATACAATGGGATCACTTAAAAACAAATCACTATGCATAACACTGTTAGGTAACCAACAACTGTTTACAGTAAACTCTACTTTTTATAAGAAGGCAGTGCTAAACAAACAGGGCTGAATTATTTAAGTTGGGAGGGAAGAAACATTCAAAGGCATTCAAAGGGGGTTTCAGAATCCAATGAATACCACAGCTGTAACACTAAGTGGATTATTCATCCTAACAACAAAATATGGTACTGCCTGTGGTCTTTTTGATGATATGAATAAACTAAAGAGAAAAGCCCAAAGGAAACCTAAAGGAGACTCCCTCACAATTTAGCATGATCACTAAAGGGTAATTTACAGCAACAATTGCTAATGGTTCCAACACACTTTAAAGCCAGGCTGCCAACAATGTGGGCCCCCTATCAGGAGTGGTCTCTTTATTATCCCATTATGTAGTCAGATAAAACACATTGTCCCGCTATGTATGAGGTCTGCTGGGTGATTGCTTTGTGATGCTGACAGCTGTTTACAGGTGTACTCCTTAATCACCTCCTTATTGATTGTATTATTCTACTTCTAATGGCTCACACTTCCAACACCATTGTGCTAACATGTGCCCTGCTCTCTTCACAGGTATCTGTGTGCCCATTGAACAAGAAAATGACCGTTTCTCACAGCTTGGTTATCAAGAGGAAACAGTCATGGAACCCTATAATAATGATCATGTTACTGTGGATACCAGCACTAAATTCACCACATCTCCCTCTGGAATGCAACCATTTAAAGGTAAGAAGGGCCATCAATGTGATTCTAATGCTAAGCAGTGCTGAGTGGAGAATTTGCCTATTCCTATCCCCACTCCCATGGAAGTGGAAGTCATGGTGAGGAAATAAGAGGAATAGTTGCTGAGTAAACAAAACTGCTGGCTAACTGGTGGTAGTGACCACATCTGATTTAATTTCTACATCTTCCTCTTCAGTGGGAGTGAATAATTCTATACTAGACTAATTCTCTGCATAAATCAACACCAATGCTGAATACAATTCCCAGCCATGGCATCTACACTATAAAATTGTGATGAATCAAGACCAATTTGATAGGCTTAGTCTTCCGTTCACAACTATTCTGCATTAAAGATAGATACACGTATTAATACCCTACACACAAGTGCTACATCCAAATCATACGTATTAAAGGACAACTGAAGTGAGAGGGATGTGGAGGCTGCAGTATTTATTTCCTCTGAAACAATAACAGTTGCCTGGCATTCATGATGATCTATCTGACTGCAGTGATGTCTGAATCACACCAGAAACAAGCATGCAGCTAATCTTGTCAGATCTGACAATAATGACATATACACATGCATATGCTTGTTCAGAGTCTATGGCTAAAAGTATTAGAGGATCAGCATGATAGCCAGGCAACTGGTGTTGTTTAAAAGGAAATGAATATGGCAGCCTCCATATTCCTTTTCGTGTCAGTTGTCCTTTAAGTACTAATTAAGTACTAATTAGTGAACTAAGTTAAATGGACAAAGTGCAGTAAATTTGTGGTTTTGAAGGGACTAAATAGAGAGTCATTGGAGACCAGCAGACTTGGAGCTTAGGAGACATGCACCACTGCATCATCTATTCAGATGATCAATTCAGAAATAATCTCAAAGGGCCTGGAAATTATGGGAAAAAAAATATTACTCTAATAGCAATCAGAATGAGAGTTATTTCCTCAATCTCAAACGTGGGTAATTTGACTAAAAAAAAAACATAAGAAAATTCAAGGCCATTTACATAGCTTGTGATTTTTATTTGGTCATTTTCTCAAAAATGATGATTTTTGTCAGTCACACCATAGGCATGTGGAGGGATAGTAACAGTATGTTATTCAGGAGAATATGATGTTCAGTACTTTCTAAATATGCTGAATGTTGTAAGTAGAGATTGTCAATAAGATTCAGATAATGCACAGTTGATGCAGATTTTATGCAAATGCATGCAGCTTGAAAACATACATTTTTAATATGCATACATTTGTCCAAACATTAGATTGATTTGTGCATCATCTCAGAATTATGTCATTCTCACTTACCATCCCTAGTTGCAAGTCCACTATTTAACATATAAATTCACTTCTCTATATTGATGAATTGGATTTGTTGATGAATAATGGAGAAAAAGCTTAAAGTATGGGGACATTGTACAACAAATAATCTTAAAGGAAACACAAGGTAAAAAACAGCTGATGAGATAAACATTTGTATCTATCCTCCTTTTTTTGGAAATCCCCCAGTTTTATTTTAATTTATATTAAATCTATTGTTTACATTTTTACTGTTTTGTTGTCTCTGCTCAATGACACATGCATTGAAGTATGCCAGAGCTAAAATCTATGATCTATTGACCCTTTTTATCTATGTCCTGCTTTTAGAAGCCATTTTTTCCAGGAAAGTGTTTTATGGTTTTAACTCCTCATCAGTGTGGGTTACATTAGTCCAACCCAGACAGGAACTGTCACTTGCATACCTGGTTTTCAACTCTTTCAGGCAGAGAAAGAAAAAAGAAACACAGCATAGTTGTGTGCTTGCCACTATACAGACACATGTCTATCTCATCATGTCACATGTCATCCCGTGTATCCTTTAGCTGTGGATAGTGTGTAAATCCATATTTCACATTTTTGTAAGAACAATTTGCAATGCCACATATAGTGAGATATTGGTCAAGCAGGATGGGCACAATGACATAATGCATAAAAATAGTGATGTTTATGGTGTGTATTTACTACTGCTTTAGGGGATAGCCATAAGTAAAGTTAAAGAATACAGTAGGAATTACTATTTTTTTTTTTTATCCGTTTGCTCCATTATTGGCAACAAGGAGTAGTTGAGGAAATTGAAATAATTCTCTTTATTTTTGTGACTGCCTAGGTCGCGATGGTGATGTTTGTCTCCGGTCAAGTGACTGTGGTGCAGGACTATGCTGTGCTCGCCATTTCTGGTCAAAGATCTGCAAACCTGTCCTTGAAGAAGGTCAAGTGTGCACTAAACACAGGAGAAAAGGTTCCCATGGCCTGGAGATCTTCCAGCGATGTCATTGTGGAGCAGGATTGTACTGCAAGTTACAGAAAGGAGAATTCACAACGGTGCCTAAAACCTCAAGACTTCACACTTGTCAGAGGCATTGAGGACCCTTGGTGGACTTGATACTGAGTTAAGCTAGGACTTTGCTTGATGGTTAACTTACTCTTTGGAAGTGATTCTGTACAGTATCACAATTTACTCTGCATACTCTGGTTGTCAACCATCCAGAGCTACCTGAATGGTTTCATTTTATGGGACTGCTCTTTATTTAGTGTTGCAGTAAATTACTGTATTGTAAATACAAACACAACTATCGGTTGTATATATTTATGAATAATAATATTAATATGAGTTCTAAATGTTTATCCCATCATTCATTTTACCTTTTGAATGTACATATAAATATATCTATATAAAAATATACCCTTTCCTTTTTTATATGGTACATAGGGTTTATGTCATAGAATGTTGGATTCTTTATTTTAAATAAAATATGTCAAAATAAGATTAAGGTCTGCTGTGATTTTTGCAATGGTAATGACATGCACCAGTTATAATTTGTTACAAATATAGTCAGTAATTTGTGTTTTATGCAGATTTTACAAAGAAATGAATGAGGGATGGTACAATGGCACATGTGCTTTGCCATGATGAGTCCCCAGTGTGAATCTGGGCCAGGACAATATCTACATGGAGTTTGTTTATGTTCTACCTGTTTGGTTTGGGGATGTGGATGGAAACCCAAACAAATCATACAGACAAGTTAGTCCCCCACCTGCTGCCTCAGAATTCTCCTTAGACTATGATAGGGATATGTGACTATAGTACGGATTAGATTGTGAGCTCCTCTGAGGGACAATTAGTGCCATTACTACATTCAGTATAAAATGCTGCAGAAGATGTCAGCAGTGTATAGCTACACAATCATAATGATAAATAGTGCAAGAAAAGGCAAATCATAGAATTATTTGACATGCAGTCACGGTTTTAGATTTTTAAGTAGTCGGCAAAAATATCATTTTTCTTGTTGGTCAGATGGGTTTATTACGGAATGATTTGGTAAGTTCAAGATTGATGCATTTTGCTGTAAAATACATTAATATCTAGTATACCCACTGTACATGCAATGGCTGTTTTTCTACAAAAAGAAACAAGATGTCACTGTAGTATGTACTTGTGTTCACTTCAAACCATACAGTAACAGGCTAATAAATATAACGCACACATACAGTATATATAAAACATACACACACTTCTCTGTACACGATTGGTTATTTGACTTGCCCCTCATCTGTACTAAATCTCCCACAGACACAAACATTGCACTTCAACTTTTTAAGGATAGAGACTACTTCCTAGCAATTCATCTGGTCCTAAACATACGAAAACAAAACAAAAACCTAAAAAAAAATGTAGTGTTTCAATTCAACCTAATTCAGGTATAGATGATGGTGCAGGCTTTGTCAGGAGCTCAAATTCCAGATTTTTATTCCAATAGGGAATGTAATTTTTCTCTCTCTTTTATAGGATTGTCTTGGTAATCTTGAGGTAATTTTAACAAGCCATAGTTGCTTCCAGGTTACTTGCACTCCTGTTTGTAGAGGTATAAAAGGTCTAACTATATGGTGAACAAAAGCCAAAAGGTGTCTTATTTTACTATACAACATGGAAGTAGACTTGAAATGAGCAAGAAGCTTTTGATTTGGAAGTACAAGTTCTGACAGCACTAATATCCTCTGGCAGGGATGTTGTGATGGGACTCATAGTCCTTCTACAGCCAGAGCCTGAGGCTTATTGTGTCTCCACTAGACACCCCTAAATCTCCTCCTGAAGGCACAAAGCAGAAAGAGTGGCCACAATTCAAAGAAGAGTAAATTTCAAAGGACAGGATGTAAAGTGATGTGCCACTATCTTTTGTCAATGGTCGGTTATACAGGTCCTGCAAGCAACACCCTCCCCTTCTATCTATCCCAGTGAGTTTTATTCATCTTCAGGAAGCTGCTCTCACTTTCTGCAACCTCTCAGATCATCCCAGGTTAAAAGTGCAGGAAAACACAATGTGGAAAAAGGAAACAGAAAACCAACTCTGGGACATCAACTGTGATATTTCCGCTGGAGAGAAAGACAAGGAACAGCTTCTGAGAAAACACTGTCATCTGATCTGTCAGCTTGAAGTGGTGACATGACATACAAGACTTTCTATTCCATTTATTTGGCAAATTATAAAGTCTAGAGAAGATTTCTTTAATAGATGTTTTTAATATGCTGTATATTGCTGTCTTTCAGGGGAGAAAAAGTCCACAGTTATTTATTAAACATGAACCTGAACATCATAAATTGCAGCTACTGATCTGATTCTGATTGGTGTAGGTTATTATGCACAGGTTTACAATGCAGAGAGATTAATGCTGTTGTTAATAGGATGGCCAGAGATGGTCAAAAGGCTGTTGGTGGGGAACTGGCAACACAAACACACACCCTGAACAGTGTAATATCTAGCAAAATCAATAAATAACCCACAAACAATGCAAATAGAATCATGAATCAAAATAGGATTAGGTGTCACCATCCTCAGCTTTTTATCATATAATCCCTTCAGTTGTTTTTCAAGAACATTTAGTCATGTACATGATTGATTAAACAATTACAGAAAACAAGAGAACTTGTAGGTAAAAACACAATCATTAACAAACAGAATCAGGTGTATAGGGTGACAAAAACCTGGATGAGGAATTATCAGGCTCTTTTAGCAACAATTATTCCTCCACTACGGGGCCGGATTTACCATAAGGCACTGTAGGCACGTGCCTACAGGCACTCGATGATGAAAAGGCGTCTCTCTCCCCTCCCCAAGCACCTCCTTCCCTATGTAGAGTACTGAGAGTGTAAATAAGAGGTTACTCACAATGCTCTCGGCATTCCACTGATGAGATCTCCCTTCAGTCAGGGGCACCTGAGGTCCCTCTATCTACCTAATACTTGGGGGCACCTCTAGCTACTTAATATTGAGGATAGATCTGGCTTCCTAATGCTAAGGGGCACCTCTAGCTACCTATGACAGGCAAGGGAAGTAAGGGAGAAGCGACAGCTGGGCCAGCCAGCACCCTTGTGGTGTTGTTTGGTGGGTGTTTGTAGGTTCATGGAGGGCCGAAGTCTAAGGTGCCAGGACATCTATGCCTATAGGCTCCTGTAATGTAAATCCGGGCCTGCTCCACTACCTCAACTTTCCCACCTAATTTCTCCTCCCCCACCAATAAGCAGGTTCTTGCCACCACTAGTGATGGTCCTGTCTAGGAGAACTCATGGAGAAGTATGCAATTTTGTTTGATCAATGTATAGATTTGCAAAGCCCTGATTTGCTTTTCCATGAGTTTTCCTACACATGACAATCACTAACCACCACCACACATCTTTTCTTGACATCCCCAGTCCTCTCCCTATTTGTTCTCTCAAATCCCCTCCCCAAAGATTGGCTATACAGGTAAAAGGTGGTGTGGACCGCACTAGGTTAAACCATAAAATAAAATGATCAAAATAACTCTGCGCCATCAGTGGTGTTGCTAGACACTATGGGGCCCCATAGCAACATTTTTATGGTGCCATCAGATCTAGGCACTCTTGAGCATTGCCACCTGCCCCTACCCTATGGATATGAGTTGACTGGGCAATTTACATTTCCATGTATGTACACTGTGCATAGTCCATGGGCACTGAGACAAAGTCATCAAGAAAAAAAGTGAACACATCAAGTACCACCTTGCCCCCCCTCCTGTCTAGAGCCCCATAGCAGTTGCTATGGCTATTACTATGCCTCTGTGTGCCATCATTAGGATGAAAGGCCGTTCTCTTTGGAGCAAGTATCCTGAATCATTGCCAGGTAGCCCCAAGTTTCCCACTCCCTACTATAAAGTTTGACTAATAAGATACAGAGACACCAGCAGAATAAAAATCAAGTTTAAAAGGTATAAAATGAGGGGCAAGGGTGGACTTACCTCCCTGACAAAAACACAACTTTATTGTATAAGATCAAGAAAAACGCTATTTATTTTTACTCCAAAAACAGTTTGCAACGCGTTTCACAGGACTCAAGCCTGCTTCCTCAGGCAAAAATACACAAGGAGCAACTTTCAAGTTGAGCATGCTAGTGAAGGGCTTCTATCTGTCCCAGAGGCGCTTCACTAGCGTGCACAACTTGACAGTTGCTCCTTGTGTATTTTTGCCTGAGGAAGTGGGCTTGAGCCCTGTGAAACGCGTGGTAAACTGTATTTGGAGTGAGAATAAATACTATTTTTCATGATCTTATACAATAGTTGTGTTTTTGTTGGGGAGGTAAGTCCACCCTTGCCCCTCATTTTATACCTTTTTAACTTGATTTTTATTCTGCTGGCGCCTCTGTATTGTATTGTGTAAGTGATAATTATCCACCTGGTGGATGGGTGTGGCCACCCTTCTTTCTTGTTCTACGAAGAGTGACTTCTTAGCCTGAGTGGGGACAGGCCTAATCTCCCCTCTTGCTTTCTGAGTGGTTGCCTGGCCTTGGCAACCCATACTTGTGAGTATTATTAACTACATACCATATTTACATTGTATTATCAATAATTCACGATTGGAGGCTCTCGATTGTCTACCTTCTTGTTTTACATTCCTACTATAAAGTGCATATTAGAGCATCCTGTTAAGCATATTTCTGTCACTATGGGGTTGATTCACCAACTAGCAGCACAAGTTAATAGCTAGCATTGCAAGTTAATTACACTACTACTACTACATTGCAAGTTAAATACAGCACTACTACGCATGCTATGCGTAGTAGTGCTGCGTAGCGTGTGCTCCAATGTTACGCGCGCTCCTTTTGAAATGACGCACGCTCCATACAAAATACTCGCACTCCATCTACCGCAAGATGAGAAGAATGGCTACCACAATACTTCACTAGCAGACCACTATTAACGTAGTAGCGGCTGTGCTAGTGAAGTATTGCGAAAGCAATACTTTACATATTGCTGTAGATGAAGGAGCGCGAGTTACTTGGAGTGTGCATCATTTCAAAAGGAGCGCGCGTAACTTAGGAGCGCACGTAACTTAGGAGCGCACACTACGCAGCACTATGTGGTGCATAGCGTGCGTATGCTGTATTTAACTCACAATGCTAGCTTTTAATTTTCGCTGCTTTAGCAGGGCAAGTTACTGAATCAACCCCTTTGTCTTGCTTGTACCTCCACCTGTGATTTTCTTGGTCTTGCTGACATCCCTTCTCTGCTTCTCACAGCCAGCATCAGGATTGCCTTCAGGGCATCACAGGTGGGATTGCATTTGGGGGCCTGAGTGAGTCTGGGGCTTGGTGAACAATGATACACACGCAAGTTGGCGAGTGTGCCAGTGTTCGCCTCGGCCAAACGATTTTGCATTGTGATTTTGCAACTTTCATTTCAGTGAATGAGAACCACACCATTTTGTAGAGTAGTATCACAAAGGCGCCAAATAAAGTAAAAAAGATTAAAACCCATTTAAAAAGGGGGAAGTTGGTGGACTCACCTCCCTCCGTACCTCCCTCATAGAAAGAAAAACCGGACAATGGAACGTTACTCACAAATACAAAGTCACTTTTATTTAAAAACTCCAAGGTTGCAACGCGTTTCACGGGTCACTATTCCGCTTCATCAGGCAATAGTTTGGAGAGTACAAAGTCGGGTCAATATCCTGGCTAAGTGCCTCTGTCACTGAGAAAATGCTGCATGCAGCGCGTTTGTGATTTTCCCATAGGATTACGTGTCACAGCACTTTGCTGATCGCCGTCGACCACCTTAAATATGAGGGAAGGGATTGAGGGGGGCCCAGCAGGTTTTCCCAATATGGGGCCCAAAAATCTCTGATGGCAGCCCTGGCTTGCATCACAAGACAGTAATGTAGTAGTGTAGGGAGCAGAGCTGGATTAAAGAGAATCTGTATTGTTAAAATCGCACAAAAGTAAACATACCAGTGCGTTAGGGGACATCTCCTATTACCCTCTGTCACAATTTCGCAGCTCCTCGCCGCATTAAAAGTGGTTAAAAACAGTTTTTAAAAGTTTGTTTGTAAACAAACAAAATGGCCACCAAAACAGGAAGTAGGTTGATGTACAGTATGTCCACACATAGAAAATACATCCATACACAAGCAGGCTGTATACAGCCTTCCTTTTGAATCTCAAGAGATCATTTGTGTGTTTCTTTCCCCCATGCACTGAAGTTTCAGGCTGCTCTTTTCTTCCTGCAAACAGCTTTGCCCTTGTTTGTAATTCCTCAGTATGTGAAAGCCCAGCCAGCTCAGAGGACGATTTATCCAACTTGTAAAAGATAAGAGAGAGAAGAGAGAAGCTGCTCTAATCCTAAATAACACACAGGCAGTGTGCATAAAGGGGAGTTCATAGCAGAACCACAACACTGAAGAACTTGGCAGCCTTCCAGACACAGGCCGACAAGTCTGACAGGGGAAAGATACATTGATTTATTACAGAGACTGTGTTAGTAGAAAGTGCTGCAGTTAGCCAGAACACATTAGAATAGCTTTTGGAACTTGTAGGATGATAAAAAACAGGATGCAATTTTTGTTACGGAGTCTCTTTAAGGCTAAATGGGCCCCTAAGCAAAGTAACTGATTTGGGCCCCCCCATCATGTCGTAATAGAATCAGAAGATGCAGCTGCACAGCAACATGCCGCACACACCGGGGCAGCCGAGCTACTGGTTGGTATGGGCAACAGCCCGCTTTCCTCTGTGGGTGCACAATGCAGGAAATAGCAGCTGCAAAATGCAGAGTGAGAGATGAATGGCTCATGGCTGGGACATTTGCACTCAGGGGCTGGGGCACCACTGTGAAGAGGGCGGCAGATATCACAGCAGCAGTACTTTTCCCCTGCATCTCTAGCCTGGCAATAGCAGAAAGCTCTGGACACCGCCAAACCGGAAGCCGTTCCCCAGACAGAATTACATAACCACCCCCACCACCGAACAACCAATTTCTTCCCAAACTAGACAGCCACCATGCAGCCTCCATCCCAGTGAATATGATAGTCCAGCAGAGAAGGCAGCCACAGCGGGGGAGAATGACAGCACCAGATGACTCACATTCACCTATTGCGATCCAAGCAATAGAGGTCCCGTCATCCGGAGCCCATCTGTCTCCTCTAGAGTGCTGACGCTCTGTTACTACTACTATTACTACTTCCTACTTCCTGTCTGATCTGAGAATCAGGAAGTTCAGAGCGAGCGGCTGCAGTGTAGAAGAGACAGATGGGTTTCAGATGACGGGATCTCTATCGCTTGGATCATGGATAGGTGAGTGAGCGTTTGCCATCTGCTGCTATCATTCTTGCTGCAGCTGTGGTTCTCTGTGGGAAGGGAGGGAGGAGTGGGCAGCGGCTGAGCGCACAGTAGCAGGAGGGGGACCTAGGAGGAGAGCCTGGCTCTGAAGACAATCAGCAGCGCACGGCATCATTTAACAAGACAAGACAAATAACATTTATATCGCGCTTTTCTCCTGGCGGACTCAAAGCACCAGAGCTGCAGCCACTAGGACGCACCCTATAGGCAGTAGCAGTGTTAGAAAGACTTGCCTAAGGTTTCCTACTGAATAGGTGCTGGCTTACTGAACAGGCAGAGCCGAGATTCGAACCCTGGTCTCCTGTGTCAGAGGCAGAGCACTTAAAGGGAGTCCGAGCAGTGCCTGTGGGTATGCCTTTAAGTATACCCACAACTAATTAATTACATGCTCACACCTACCAGCATGATGTTTGTACTTATATCCCCCTGGGTTCCTTTTATGTCATTGCATTGTGCTGAATCGAGCTGCCGACTTTGTAGAAAAGTCGTCCTGTGTAATACAATGTAACTATGGAAATATGCATATCATTTTGAAGCTCTCTTTCTCCTATTTTTAATGATAGATAAACTGCCACCCTACACCTTTTAGTTTTAGCTATTTTCGCGATCAAAATTGCCGTGGCCGCGATTTCGATTGCGAATATAGCGAAAACTAAAAGGCATAGGGCAGTGGTTTATATATCATTGGAAAGAGGAGAAAGAGAGCTTTAAAATGATATGCATCTTTCCATAGTTATTGCACTGCTCAGAGTCCCTTTAACCATTATACAATCCAGCCACTGCTGACAGGATGGCGAGGGCTAGTTTATGTGCTGATGGGGCCCCTTTGACTCTGAATGAGGTCCCAAGCGACTGCTTTTGTTGCCTGGTCGGTAATCCGGCCCTGGTAGGGAGTAGAGGTGACAATGGAAGCTTTGCACTTGGAAGATGGCAAAAAGCAAGCTTGAAGCCTCCAATTCACATTATTCTAAAATGACAGCCCTAAAATCACTTTATAATATCTGTCATACAAGGATATGTATTTTTTGTATGTCTGTATGTGCTAATAGAGTATTCATGAATGCTAAGGGTGAGATGGTGGCACATGATGAGAAGGGTAGGGGTAGTGATTTATTTTTTAAATAGAATTTCTGTTCATGTGTTGTGTTTTTACTTTTTTTCTGACACCAGGACAGTACATAATTTATGAAAGGTCTAGTAGTCAGATTAATGTCTCCTCTTTCAGTGTCAGGAATCAGGAGCACTGAGCGACTGCATGCAGTTACACAACTGTGGCAACTGGAACTGCAGGGATACAGCAAACAACCTGGACATATTCACAAGAGTTCTTTTGGGTTTTTAGTCTACAGTTCATGCTGGCTCATCTACACCTTGTTTGACTATCTGATCATCCACACAGGCCATCCTTATAGGCGTACATTTACATAAAGCATATAGTTGTGTATAGCAGCAAAGCATTCCAGGAGCAGCACATCCGCTTTAAAAAACTTTGAACCTTTAATATGTTTCTTGATAAAAACACACATTCCAATGGTACTCAACGGCTAAAAAATGACATTTCCAAAAATACAAACAAAAAATACTTAGCAGGTCACTGCAGGTTTTGGAGGTGCGGAGGTGAAGTCGACGGCCGTTTCGCCCTGCAATTAGGGCTTTCTGGAGACCGAACACCCCATTAGCGCAGAGAGCAAAGCTATATAGTGTGCAGAGGCACCCCACCCACGCTGCTGGGAGCGGCTGAGACGCCAAGCCCCCATTCAAACCAACCAATGCCGAGCGCTGTGACAAACAGGTGGTTCCACTCACCTGTACAATTAAGGCCTCAAATCAGGGAAGAGGAAGAGCAGAGGCAGCCGGCGTATCACACGCCACCACACTCCAGTCTCATTCTCCCGGCCACCGTATCCAGCACTTCCGCGTGTCACGCAGCTGGAACGCATCCGCGTTCCGCCTTGCACCACAACCAATCGCGCAGGCTTCCGCCCTATGCGTCAGAACCAATCGCGCAGGCTTCCGCCCTATGCGTCAGGTGCGCCGGCATATACCCCGCCATACACGTAATACGTGCCAACAGTGTAACGAACGTAACGAGAGATAAAGTCACAGCGGCATCTAGTGGCTGAAAAGGATATATATTAGCAGTGTGGTATTATGGAGGTGACTCCACACTACAGCCTCACTCCCCACACACATTTAGGGACATGCTAGGAACAAAATAGGACAAAAACAAAAAACTATATAAAAACCATAACAATCATCAAGAGATCAAAAGGATGAGGAACATGCGCAAATTACACCAATCTTAGATCTAGTATATCTCTACAGATACTATTAAAAAAAGGAAAAAGAAAAAGATAATTTAGACAAAACCAGAATTACAATCAGTGTTAGATGCTGTCTCAAGATGTGTCTAACCTCAAGGATACCAAAATACCCGAGAGGTCGTCACCAATTGTCATCGACAACATCACAATTCACAAATTTATATCTACTTTGACTTAGCAGGCCCAGATATCAGCAGCAATCTCAATAGTTCAGGGGTGGTACCCAACAACCTGGGACCTACCACGAATGCAAATCATCGTGCTGCACCACAGTACCTCTCCTTATTAGGGGGTGGGCAAGGGCAGGATAGATAAAGCAATTGATCATATTAACATCATATTAACATTAATACATAAAAAATACATAAGAAACCATACATGATTGCTTTCCAGGTCGTCTCAGAGAGAGAGACCACCATGGGGAAGATACCCCAGGGGTCTCCCAATTATCATCGCACCACCTGTTACAAAAAAACCGCCATATCTAATTTATCATTAAAGCCCACCACCCCAGTTTGATTAAGCCAGGTTTTTCTTTGGGGGGACTTGGGAGGGGGGCTAAGAGGTTGATCGATCACGTTAGGGAAAGGCATTGTGCAGATGCAAATTGTCTGAGATTTTTTGGGGTAGATAAAGTGGTGGCTAACCCTAGGGGGGGAGTAGATCAGGAGAGGTTATTATTACAGATTGAGAGCAAGTGGATAATGAGGTTACAAACAGAGGGCCCCATGGGCTTTAATGATAAATTAGATATGGCGGTTTTTTTGTAACAGGTGGTGCGATGATAATTGGGAGACCCCTGGGGTATCTTCCCCATGGTGGTCTCTCTCTCTGAGACGACCTGGAAAGCAATCATGTATGGTTTCTTATGTATTTTTTATGTATTAATGTTAATATGATCAATTGCTTTATCTATCCTGCCCTTGCCCACCCCCTAATAAGGAGAGGTACTGTGGTGCAGCACGATGATTTGCATTCGTGGTAGGTCCCAGGTTGTTGGGTACCACCCCTGAACTATTGAGATTGCTGCTGATATCTGGGCCTGCTAAGTCAAAGTAGATATAAATTTGTGAATTGTGATGTTGTCGATGACAATTGGTGACGACCTCTCGGGTATTTTGGTATCCTTGAGGTTAGACACATCTTGAGACAGCATCTAACACTGATTGTAATTCTGGTTTTGTCTAAATTATCTTTTTCTTTTTCCTTTTTTTAATAGTATCTGTAGAGATATACTAGATCTAAGATTGGTGTAATTTGCGCATGTTCCTCATCCTTTTGATCTCTTGATGATTGTTATGGTTTTTATATAGTTTTTTGTTTTTGTCCTATTTTGTTCCTAGCATGTCCCTAAATGTGTGTGGGGAGTGAGGCTGTAGTGTGGAGTCACCTCCATAATACCACACTGCTAATATATATCCTTTTCAGCCACTAGATGCCGCTGTGACTTTATCTCTCGTTACGTTCGTTACACTGTTGGCACGTATTACGTGTATGGCGGGGTATATGCCGGCGCACCTGACGCATAGGGCGGAAGCCTGCGCGATTGGTTCTGACGCATAGGGCGGAAGCCTGCGCGATTGGTTGTGGTGCAAGGCGGAACGCGGATGCGTTCCAGCTGCGTGACACGCGGAAGTGCTGGATACGGTGGCCGGGAGAATGAGACTGGAGTGTGGTGGCGTGTGATACGCCGGCTGCCTCGGCTCTTCCTCTTCCCTGATTGGAGGCCTTAATTGTACAGGTGAGTGGAACCACCTGTTTGTCACAGCGCTCGGCATTGGTTGGTTTGAATGGGGGCTTGGCGTCTCAGCCGCTCCCAGCAGCGTGGGTGGGGTGCCTCTGCACACTATATAGCTTTGCTCTCTGCGCTAATGGGGTGTTCGGTCTCGAGAAAGCCCTAATTGCAGGGCGAAACGGCCGTCGACTTCACCTCCGCACCTCCAAAACCTGCAGTGACCTGCTAAGTATTTTTTGTTTGTATTTTTGGAAATGTCATTTTTTAGCCGTTGAGTACCATTGGAATGTGTGTTTTTATCAAGAAACATATTAAAGGTTCAAAGTTTTTTAAAGCGGATGTGCTGCTCCTGGAATGCTTTGCTGCTATACACAACTATATGATATTCCCTTATTGATTCTGGATGTTGCACCATCATATCTGTCTATGGTACACGGCTGGCCTTTAATGAGTGCACTCGCCACACCATTTCTTCTTTGCTACAATTTACATAAAGCAACAAGCAAATTTGGACATGAATATACTGATAATAGTATATTGGTAAATTACAGATATTGTACTATCCAGAATAGCCGATAAGTCAATTTACAGATATTATACTATTGAGTGGGGGGAAATTCCAATAGTAAAATATCAGAAATGTTTACCAATATTTTACTATCACTTAACCTAAACTTGCTTTCGCTTGAACCCTCCCACTACCAATGCCTACACAGTGGCTGCCGCTATATTATACTATATGAGTATTTATACAGTTGCACCCTAATTTTACAATAATCTATAGCTACTAAAATGATATTGAAAGTATAGCCACACCCAGATTTACCTGTGCTACTATTCTTTGCTTCATTCTGAGAGGGAAGTTAAAACAGGGTAAAAGGAGAAGGAAGACAGATTGTGGCAGCAGTGAGATTACAGGATGTGGCCAGGGCCAGTTGAAGCAGGGGTCTGGGGAGGGGAGGGGGAAACAACCTGGGAAGCCCATGACACCCCCCGCCCCCCTTCCCTGCTTCAAGGATGTCCTCCCCAGGACCCCTGCAGTTGCAGTGGTTGCAGCAATATCAAGTTGCCTGTCCTGGCGCTGGTCCATCCGTACTCCCATCTTCATTCATTCACACTGGCTGTCTCTTCTGTCTCTTATTACCAAATAACACATGCAGGATAACGAAGAAAAGGCAGTCAGCATGGATAGAGGAAGACAGGAGGACAGATGAGTTGATATTACAACACACCGCACTACAGGGACCCAAAACACGACATACTTGAAGCAGGGGGAAAGCTGGGGTATAGGGAGAAGCAGAGCTCAAGGGCCCTGCAGTGCTTGGGAGCCCTGGGGCACTTTCCCCTCTTGCCTCAATGGGAGAACTGGCCATGGTTGCTGTACCTTGTGGCACGTGATAGTGGCATTTGGCCACTGGAGAGCCACTTACATCAGCTCTAAGCAGAGAACAAGAGAAGTGCGTTACTTTTAAAGCAGGCCTGTGATGGCTAATGCCACCATAATCTTGGTTTAACCCATTTGGCAGTCTTGAAAATGTAGATCTCATCAATCGCTGTCAATGAAGGTGTATTGTTGAGATGATACTTGTCCATGACAGTCAAAGGGTTGAATAACCATTGTCAGATAAAATGTTTCTGCAGTGTTTTGTCCATGTTATCAACCAATTGTGATTACCAGGGCGCTGTACAGTTTGTGTGCAATATTCCAAGTGCATGTAGTTTTGTCTTCATTACTACAGGTAATTGTGTATTCACTGATTTTGTCTTTCTTTTGGTGTTTTAGTTGCAGTATTGTAGTTATTTGTACTTGTAAACCTAAACTTTTTCAAGAATGAAGTATTGAATTGATTCCAGCTAAATCCTAACATTAAAAAAAAACAATAAAAAAAAACATAGCAGGCTAATGCTGACTACTTTCACCCACCTCTGCATGTTTTATCGTTCTCTGCTACCACATATGTGTATGTGTGGCCTCCTCCCCTTCCAGATAGATGCCCATCTCATATGCTAGAACTTGGCTCTTTTTCCACTTTTGTTAGTGCTCTCTCCCATCCACTAATGGTAAGCAGTATATGTGCATGTATTCAACACCTATTGAGGGTAGCTAAGATGGGAATAAGTGGAAGAAGAACCATGATCCAGGCTCTGGTATTTCAGATAGAATTTTAGGAGGGTCAAGGGCCCTACATATACCAATGCTATGGCAGCTAAAGAAGGCAAGACATAGTGTAAAACTGTTAAACTGCTGTTCAGGAAATACTGTTGAAAACAAAGAAAACCCTGAGTATTCCCCATTAGGAGATGGACTGGCCCAAAATCTGTCGGTTCTGTCAGATATTAACTGCTTACTTTTTTGTGATTGTGGTCCTTTAAGATGGCTGTTTATATGCTAAGGAAGTTGGACATTGGTAATTGGTGCTGAGAGAGGGACTTTTTGAGCTATACTCTCGTAAATAGTAGACTGAATGTATGTGTCAAGCGGAGGGGCTCAGGGCGATGTGTTGGGACAGTTTGAGAGCTGGGGGGGGGGGGGGGGAGTGAAGGTTGCATGTCACTGCAGGGCAAGGGGGTGGGGGGCGGGAGGTCCTCCACCACTTGTAGGAACAACTGTGCATTTTTTTTTTGGGGGGGGGGGGGTAGGCCCTTTTTTAAATTTGAGCACCCCCCACTTAAGGACCCTCTGCACAGCCCTGGAAGACAGTAATACTGTGGAGTAAAAAATGTACAGCATGCATTAGTGGCTGTTGCGTACATCAAAAAAGGGCGTCGGGAAAAAAGGGCGCGTGTTGTAAACGATAAGCAGTATTATCGTTTATAAAAATATTGTGTAGAATTTCGTTTACAAATAGTGTTTTAAGAATTTATAAATCATTAAATAATGTGTATGAAATCGTCAATTCTTAAAACGTTAATCTTCCCTGTTTCTAAAGTGAAACTTATAATTACGCTTGTTAAAAACCGTCCCTGTACCTATCCCTAACCCCTAGACCCCCTGGTGGTGCCTAAACCTAAGACCCCCTGGTGGTGCCTAAACCTAAGACCCCCCTGGTGGTGCCTAAACCTAAGACCCCCCTGGTGGTGCCTAAACCTAAGACCCCCCTGGTGGTGCCTAAAACTGACCACCCCAAAGCCCTCCCTGTACCTATCCCTAACCCCTAGACCCCCTGGTGGTGCCTAAACCTAAGACCCCCCTGGTGGTGCCTAAACCTAAGACCCCCCTGGTGGTGCCTAAACCTAAGACCCCCTATGGATAATAATGTTTTACAAACATTAATAAATACAAAATTTAAATAAAAAAATGTAAATAATTTTTTGGGGTGGATAATAATGTTTTAGAAATGTTTTACAAATAGTGATTTAGTATCTTTATAAACGTTATTCGTCACTGACTCATTTTGTAATGTTAAATCATCACAAGCACAGTTATAAAACCTTAAAAATCTCCGGGCGCCGTTTGTAAAACGTTAATAATCTCCGGCGCCTTTTTTTCCCTGTTCGGCGCCCACGATATTTATAATGGGAGTGAATGGGGCGCTCTTTTTGTCCACTTGTCTCATGCGCCCAAATCTCCTGCTTCCGTGGCTGTTCACCCAACCCTGCAGATCAATGTAAGTCACTTTAAATTGTAATTTGCATCTGTAGGCAGTTTTTTTCTTTTGAAAATTAGAATTACAAGAACATTTTCAAAAAATTAAATAACTGGTAAACAAGTTATTTATACATTACTTGTTTGATATTCCATGGAATGCAAAAGCTAAACGTGAAAATGAGCTCCAAATTACCATTTAGTAACCTCTGACCTTGAGTCATTAAGTTGATTCTCAAGTGGCTTTCTTAAACTGAGAAAACAGACAATTCTTGGTCCTGTGATCACTGTCATCTTGTCAGAAAATATCAACATCTGAAGGCATAACCTGCCAGCTATTGCTGTTTTTACGGTCAGGATTTCTTGCAGGACACTGGACCTTCTACTCGAGGCTATGATATAATAAGCCTGCAGGTGTTGGCTGGATAAGTCAGTGGAGACAACACAATAAAATATAAATAGAGTTCAGTACCAGAGCTGCTTAAGGAAGCATCAGGACTGACAGTGTACATCTCAACAGGACAAAAATTAGAGTCTATCATAATCTCTAGAAAAACAGACAACTGAGGCCTGGTAAATTAACATCCTATAGACTTCTTGCTCATGAAATTCACCTGGCGGTATTTTGCAGCAAACAAGAAGCCCCCAAGTGCACTTTCAGTGTCAGTCAGCAGATGGCGCGAGTCAACACCTAATATTCACTAATTTACAAAACATCTGGAAGCTAAGAACTTTTTGGCAAGTGTTATTCACCGGAAATTAATATTATATACTATGTTTTAGAAGTGTGTTTTGTTGGAAATGTCAATTTTTTGCTATTTCATGTTCTACATCTCTACTTCTCTTGATTAACATTGGTTAATTTAATGCAGCACATTGTACAGTATTCTATTTTAATGGAATATTCTTACTACTTCTCTATATTGACTTTCTACTAATTGAAGTCCACAGCTGTTACCATTGCTATGTTCATTTTATAAATTATTACATATTTCTGGTTGAAAAATTCAGAAATTTCACATTTTTAAGCATATTTTCTCTTTAAAACAAGCAAATTCAAGATTTATTATACTTAAATGGTATCAAAAGAAAGCCCTATTTGTCCTGAAAAGAAAAAACAAAACTCAAGGGGCTTAATTCACTAAGACAAATAGCATAATTTATCAAAGTTAACATGCCTTATCAGAGTAGCATAGCAAGTGCTACGAACCCGCAGGGGCTCACGGCAGGATGAGTGGAGCTTTCGTCATTGCCAATTAGCAGGCATAAGTTCGCTATGCTACTCTGATAATGCATGTTAACTTTGATAAGGCATGCTATTTGTCTTTGTGATTCAAGCCCAATGTGTTTGGGTAAATTAAAAAGTTCCTGAGATCCTTCAACTCAAACAAAGTCATAGCAGAGATGTAAAAATTGGCTTGGTCCTTAAAGCGTAACTGTCAAGCTTAAAATAAAAAATAAATTATTTATTTTTATCTGATAAACAAGTAATAAGCATGCTAACCACGCAATCCAATGGTTAAAACCACTCTTACTTTTGTTTGATGTTAAAAGATCATTCCCCGGTTTACTTGGCTCTTATTTGGTACATTGCCGCACAAAGGGAGTCGCATGACATGCTGGGTTGTCTTTTTTATGCTTCTTTACTATCCCCTCAGACTTAACTAATGCAGCCTGATTGGTTGAAGCCTCTTTCCCTCCTGTTTTCCTCTCCCACACCTCTGTTCCTCTCTGATTGGCCAATATTTCTCATGCTTCTCAAACTAGAGGGTCACAAAATTAACATTTCATTTTCTTTTGCAGTGCTGGGTGGGAGTGTCTGAAGACTGTGTGTTTGCATTGGTCGCCCTCCTCCCAGAGTAAGGCAGGAAATGACATCAGGATTGGCTTCAGACACAGGGATTCCAAAATGGCAAATGCCTGAAACAGTTTTCTCTTTATTTACTATATAAAACTCACTGAAATCAAAATGTGGACAGTGCGATACACATGATGGGGATGTGGAGACTGTCAACATTCATTCTTCACTGATTCTGATTTTGATGATCACCAGATCACTTTTATTGTGGAACTCTTGAGGACTGTACTTACCTGTAATTATTTTGTATTTAACAATCAATTTTATTTGCAGGTACAGGGGACTGTGATGGGGTCCAATGTGGCCCCGTCCTATGCAAACATATACATGAATGAATATGAAGAATCATTTGTCCATAATAATACACTCTTTAAAAAATATGTCATTTGTTGGCTACGATACATTGATGATGTGTTTTGCATGTGGGTGGGGCCACATTGGACCCTTGATCAATTTCTGAGAGAATTACAAGTTTAGTGTGAACCCATCAGACTAACCTCTCATTGTGATGATCATCAAATAATGTTTTTGGACACCATGGTTATTTTGTCTGATGGTGCTCTTCACACTGACCTTTATGTAAAGCCTACTGACAGGAATGCTATCCTGTCATACAAAAGCTTTCATCCCATTAACACCATTAGATCAATTCCCAGGTCACAATTTAAGAGGGTCGGCCGTATAGTGGGTTACAACACTATGCGGGAAATTAGATTTAATGAAATGTCTCAAAAGTTCTTAGATAGACATTGCCCTGATTGCTTGGTTGCAGATGCATGCAAAATGGCAACAAATACATCTCCGGGACCTAGAGAGAGTACTGGTAATCGTGTTCCTTTTGTAACACAATACAGTGTCCTTAGTAAGGATGTAGCACGTATGCACGTATGCCCAGTCATTTCCTACGGTCCCTGAGTTCCGGAACCCTCCTTTGTTCTCTTACAAAAGCATCCTTGTTTCAGCATGGGTCAATTTGTCCCTAAGAGTAAGGGTACTCTTAGGGACAAATTGACCCATGCTGAAATGAGAACACTTGTTAGGCCCCCAGAGGGGTCAAGGAAAGGGATGTATCCCTGCCTTAATTGTGTGCACTGCAACTCGGTAATCAGAAGTAATTATTTCACCCATCCTAGGTCAGGTAAAAGGTTCAATATCAAGGGTATATATAATTGTGATTTACAATATGTCATTTACATCTTAAAATGTCCATGTGGCCTTATTTATGTAGGAGAAACCACCCAAACATTTAAGGTTAGACTATCAGCCCATAAACATGCAATCCGTGAATGCCTCATGGACCAACCAGTTGCCTGTCATTTTGCTTTATTTAACCACAATGTGAGTCAACTGCGCTGTCAGATTATTGACAGCGTTCCCCCTTTAAAACGTGGAGGTGACAGACACAGGCAGCTGGCTGTAAGGCTTGGTGGTGTATTCTCCACAGTCAGCATGAAACGCATGAGCTGGCGTGGAGGAGGTACACACACTAGCACAAGGAAACAGGCTATCCCTAGTATAGTGGAGGGGAGGACTGACTCCAATAGGAGATTGTGGCGCACAGAGCCGGTGCAGATCTGACAGCCACAAACAATGCTTTCGTTATAACGTCTCAGCGCAAAGTAGCGCTGAGCGCATAAACCAGAACTGAGGAGATCAGGACAGGTAGACAGAATGAACGCTTGCTAGCTAGCGGCTACTTAGCGACAGCAAGCGTCCAAAACAAGACAGACTGGAATGAGGCAGCCAATGCGATTGCAGCGATGGCGTGCCTCACAAAGACAGGACAGGATAGTCAGGAAATAGCAGGATCAAGATAGATGAACGTAACACAGACAAATATACAATAAGTATGTTTTCCTAGCGTATTACAATTACAGCTATCAATGAAACTATTTGTAACGTCTGACTAACATATGTATATATCGGCAATGAACCGATATATGACATAAGCAGGAACGCTGACTAGGACTGGAGTAATACAGGGAACAGGACTCAGAAGGATTCGCTATCTCTTCGCAGAGATGAACGCAATCCACAAACGGTAACAGAACAGGATTCAGAAGGATTCGTTATCTCTTCGCAGAAATGAACGCAATCCACAAACAGTAACAGAACAGGATTCAGAAGGATTCGTTATCTCTTCGCAGAGATGAACGCAATCCACAAACGGTAACAGGACAGGATTCAGAAGGATACGTTATCTCCTCGCAGAGATGAACGCAATCCACGAACAGGACCAGGAGCAGGATACTAGCTCAGCACGGGTGCTCACGATACGCGCAAACTACCAAAACGTGCTGGAAAGCTGACTAACTGCACACAGGATATAAACAGTTCGTGTATGTATACATCAGCGACACTGATGTATCAACGTAACACGAATACAAGGAAAATAATAAACGTGCTGGTATGCATATATATTGGCAATGAACCAATATATGATGCAAAGACCAGCAAAGTATATTTAGAACAAGAAACACGATCGGGGGCTGAAGCGACAGCAAGACAGGCTTAAACTGAAGCTATGAAAACCCAAGGAAACCCTGCAGGAAGCAGATCTTTATACTGAGGTCATCCAATGGGAGCAGACATGCAGATTCCCACACAGGTGAATGATAATCAGTCACAAACTGACAGCAGGGAAAGGCAGACAAAGCTATGCAGCTTGCATGGAAATAGATCAGAACTGCCTGAGCTGCAGCACTACTACTTCCAGCAATACCTGCTGCAGCAGCGATCATTACAGTACCCCCGCCCTTAAAAGCGGATTCCAGACGCTTTTCAAAACTGAAATTCCCAACAAAACAGTCTGACTGATAATTCATGATGACCGGGACAGCCCGGCAAGACCGAATTCCAGGATCAGTCCCCACAAGACTGGACCCATCAGAACCAGAACCTACAGAACCATGCCCATCAGTACTACAAGCCCCAGTGTGACACCCATCAGAACCATGATTTCCAGAAGAAAGCCCTCCGAAACTCCCTGAGCGATACCCACCGCCTTCCAGGAACCGTTCAAAAACGCCAAAGCCTTTGCAATGCCCACCGGGACTGTCTTTACCAACACAAAACCCACTGTTGAACCAGTCCAAGGCACCAGGACAAGTTTTCTCAGAGACCTCCCAGAACACCTTGAAGCTCCAAAGAGATCCCCATAGGTCAGAACGCCCCATAGGCTCACATGGAGAACTATCAAGAACCCCTATGGAACCTAGGGCAATTCCCGAGTCAGGGCCACAAGGACAAACATCAAGATCAGGGCTTTCAGGGACCAGAACCATCTCTGGGCATGCAGGCAGACTGGCAACATCAGAACATGTTCCCACTAAGGAAGCATCAGAGCACGCTAACACCTTAGACACACTTGGGCATTCTGGCACACAAAGAACATCTGGGCACACTGGCACAAGAGAAACCTCTGGGCATGTCAAGGAACTGTGAGCCTCAGGGTCAGCCAAGACAGGACCAAAACCAGGACTGGCCAAAAAAAATCATCATGACTAGACTTCACAACTACTGGACTTTTACACGAGAATGCAGGATCAGACTTAGATGTCGCTGATTCCAGCAAAGTCAGTAACAAATCAGATTCAGGGGCACTAACAAGACAGGACAAATCTTCTGATGTATGCACTGAACCAGATAGGGACTCCACAACTACCTCTGGACTGGACAGAGACTCATCTAATACACTGGATTGGAGCTCATGAGGCGCTGCAGAACAAGTCAGTATTGCAGCAGCCCCCACTGGACTAGGCAAAACTGAGGAATTCCCTGGACAGGAAGGGGACTCTGGAACCTCTGCCACAGCGGCCAGAGAACCAGAATCTTTCAGGATACAGGGCTGGGTTTCAGGAACACTCATCAGACCGGACTGAAATTCTGAGATTTCTATTATTTTGACCAGAGAATCAGAATTATCCATGTTACAGAGCAAGACTTCTGAAACATTCAGAGGACAGGGCTGGAGTTCCTCGGCTGTTACAACACTGGAGAGGGACTCAACAACATTGGTTAAATCAGACTGTGTACAGGGCAAGGTATCTAACACACTTGCTGACGAGGACAATATTTCAATGGCTTCTGCTTTGCTGGGCAGAAATTCATCAAGTTTTATTAGAGCAGACTGTAATTCCAAAACAGCTGCTAGACAAGTGAATATTACTGCAACACCAACTGAGGTAAGCAGTGCCTCAGACTCCTCTGCTAGAGGGTTTGAAGTATCCAAAGTACTGGGTGAAGCATAAGACTCTGTGACCACAGCTTCACTGGACAGGATCACTGAACAGTCCATATTGCAGGGCAAAACCATGGAAGCACCTGCTGGACAGCATAATGATTCTGTGACCTGAGTTTCATTGGAGAGATCTACTGCACAATTCATGGTACAGGGCAAATTTACGGGAACATTTTCTGAACAAGGTAATAATTCTGCGATTTCAGGTTCACATAGCAGATGCTCTGAGCTATTCACGATACAGGGCAAATTTACTGGAATATTTTCTGAACAAGGTAATAATTCTGCGATTTCAGGTTCACATAGCAGATGCTCTGAGCTATTCACGAAACTAGAGCGAGGTGTAGAAACAGGAAGATCAAGACACAATGTTTGCGCATCTGAATCACCATTCATTTGTAAAATTGGAAAATTCAGATGCTGGGGTTCTGAGGTTTCTAGACAGGATTGCTGGGACTCGGAAACTGATGTAGTGCATCTATTGGCATCTGCTGGATCAGACAGGAGTTGAACTTTATTAACACAGGTAATTTCTGCAGAAGTGTTTGCAGAGGCAGGCAAGATTTTTCTGGTGTCTGTTTCACTGAACAAAGAGTCATGAGTACTGGCTAGGCTGGACTCGGAAGTCAGCAGGACCTCTGGATTCTCTGCTGAGAAATTTGTGCAGGGCAAGGTTAAGAATGTATCAGTGGCTTCTGTTTTACTGGTAAGTAACACTGAGTTATCCATGGTACAGGGTGGAATTGCAGGAACTTCAATTTCACACAAAAAGAGCTCCGAATCACCTGCTGAATCAGCCAAAGGTGCTGAAACAGGCGGGTCAGAACGCCAAATTTGCGAATTCGGAGTCACATAAAAATCATCCAAAATCAGTTCCCACACATCAATCAATGGAGCCACAAAGTCATACCCACACACACCAGTTTTTATTAGGTTATAGGCAGACTTAATGCATGCATTCAATACTAATTCACTTTTTGCACTGTAAAATTGACAAAATGAACTTGAATCATTCCTCCATTCATTGACCAGAGCTTCCATCTCTCCTTTCTCAAATGGAGGATTCCAAGCATACTTAACAGGCAGATCATGGTTTGCAGATATGATTGTAGCAGGGACATATATTGGGTTAATTAGCAGGTGATTGGCAGATTCCTTATTCCTAAGAATCTCCAATACCTGTAGCAAGTGCTGAACTGTAGTGTATGCAAACTTTCCTTGCTTCACAAATAAGTTGATTTGTTCAATACTCTGTAATATCTCCTCATAATCATACTCAGATAATTCTTTTAAACAAAAATCTTTATTTTCCCTAGCCAGGGAGGAAAGTTCATTAGTAGTTTCATAAGTCCATTTAACTCCCCTGAAAGACAATTGCATTTCATTATCTGTTAATGGCAGAACCTCATTATAGGTCTCAGTCGCTAAGGATAACGACTCTGCAGATCGGACACGTTTCTTAGAACGTTTGCGTTTTGCCTTAGACCCTGCTATTTTTGGTGATTTATTCAAGGCTGCAGGAAAATTATCAGTAACACTTTCTGCTTGCTGAACATTTTTGCAAGCAATTGAAGGAGAAGCTGATTGGCCTGCTGCCAGGAGTTCATTAAGAGGAAAAGGCAATGGATCTATGCGCAACCAGTTATGGATCACAAACGCTAGAAATTCCAGTGGTCTCTCTTTCAAATCGGAATGATTGAGAACATCAAATGCCCACTGGAATAATTCCCCTTTAAACAAAATATAACTTAGTTGGAGTGCCCAGGTTGAAACAGGAGTCGCTTGGAGATCGGGATTGGCCAGGAACCTGGCACATTCAGAGAAAAACTCATTTTCTGTTTCAGAGTTAAGTTCTTCAAATTTCTTAAAAGAACAGGAACCATAATTAACAGTGTCATACTTTCTGGGAATCCCCCCCACAATGGGGATTGGTAATGGGGTTTTCATAATGTAAGGCTTGGTGGTGTATTCTCCACAGTCAGCATGCAACGCATGAGCTGGCGTGGAGGAGGTACACACACTAGCACAAGGAAACAGGCTATCCCTAGTATAGTGGAGGGGAGGACTGACTCCAATAGGAGATTGTGGCGCACAGAGTCGGTGCAGATCTGACAGCCACAAACAATGCTTTCGTTATAACGTCTCAGCGCAAAGTAGCGCTGAGCGCATAAACCAGAACTGAGGAGATCAGGACAGGTAGACAGAATGAACGCTTGCTAGCTAGCGGCTACTTAGCGACAGCAAGCGTCCAAAACAAGACAGACTGGAATGAGGCAGCCAATGCGATTGCAGCGATGGCGTGCCTCACAAAGACAGGACAGGATAGTCAGGAAATAGCAGGATCAAGATAGATGAACGTAACACAGACACATATACAATAAGTATGTTTTCCTAGCGTATTACAATTACAGCTATCAATGAAACTATTTGTAACGTCTGACTAACATATGTATATATCGGCAATGAACCGATATATGACATAAGCAGGAACGCTGACTAGGACTGGAGTAATACAGGGAATAGGACTCAGAAGGATTCGCTATCTCTTCGCAGAGATGAACGCAATCCACAAACGGTAACAGAACAGGATTCAGAAGGATTCGTTATCTCTTCGCAGAGATGAACGCAATCCACAAACGGTAACAGTACAGGATTCAGAAGGATACGTTATCTCCTTGCAGAGATGAACGCAATCCACGAACAGGACCAGGAGCAGGATACTAGCTCAGCACGGGTGCTCACGATACGCGCAAACTTCCAAAACGTGCTGGAAAGCTGACTAACTGCACACAGGATATAAACAGTTCGTGTACGTATACATCAGCGACACTGATGTATCAACGTAACACGAATACAAGGAAAATAATAAACGTGCTGGTATGCATATATATTGGCAATGAACCAATATATGATGCAAAGACCAGCAAAGTATATTTAGAACAAGAAACACGATCGGGGGCTGAAGCGACAGCAAGACAGGCTTAAACTGAAGCTATGAAAACCCAAGGAAACCCTGCAGGAAGCAGATCTTTATACTGAGGTCATCCAATGGGAGCAGACATGCAGATTCCCACACAGGTGAATGATAATCAGTCACAAGCTGACAGCAGGGAAAGGCAGACAAAGCTATGCAGCTTGCATGGAAATAGATCAGAACTGCCTGAGCTGCAGCACTACTACTTCCAGCAATACCTGCTGCAGCAGCGATCATTACACTGGAACATTGGATTCACACTCTTGATATTATAGAGCCCCGTGGTATGAATTGCGAATATGATTTATCCTCTTTTATATATTCCTGCTAGTCCTCTATTAGTAATTTATTCTTAAGTTATTAATTTTTTGTAGTTAATTATTAATTATTATTTAATTATTATTTTATTTATATGTGCCTCTGTATAATTTATAACTTTGGTATAAGGTACGAGAATATGTATTCAAATGTATTGTGCCCGAGACCCCTTTTGATGCGGCAGTACTGCCCTCGCTGTTTGCAGAGGTGTCTGCTTCACATGCTCGCACTGGCAGTCCCTAGAGTGCTGACATCACTATGGCATCGTGGCCTGTCCGGTGCCGCTGTTGCCATACAGGGAGACGCAAGGCCGGCTGATTGGTGGAGTCTCCACGTGATCAGCTGGCATAGGCAGTGACGTACGCGTCCTGCAATCCTGGAGGTGGACGGACTTGTCCGCTCGCATCCATTACATCTCCCTGGTAACGTCTCTGACATTACAGTGCCGCCCGTCCTTTGCATAGTTCCCCATCAGGTCCGGCTGACCGATGGGTGGTGCCTGCTACTTGCACGTCGGGTTAGGGGCTGCACTGGCGTGTGGGCATGGGGGGCGGACATACTACAGAGGTGAGCTACTCGCTCCTATTGGTTCTTTCAAGCTAAAACTAGTTCCCCATCAGGTCCGTTTTATATATAACAGATGGGGATTGGCTATTGGTGTTATGTAGCTTGTGATTGGTGCATTTAAATTGTTATGTGGTATATAAACTTGACATGTGATTGTATCAAATTGAGGCTGTCATGGCTTGACAAAGGAGCAAGTCCACCGCTCTGAAACGTCGCTGTTTGTGCTTTGTGTACTATATGACAGCCTTACAATACATAAGTAAAAGAGCATTGGATGGTGCCGGCTTCATCTTTCTCTAGACTGAACTCGAGTGGTGACCGAGCTTGCCGTGGCACATCCGTCGACTACTACTAGGGGGTTGTGCATTTCTTCAACTATTTTTACGATATAAAACTCACTGAAATTAGAACGTGGACAGTGCAATACGTATGTTATGTACATAGAGCAAGTATTTATCTACTTATATATGTGTTTTTTTTTGTTTTGTTTTTATAGATAGTATAGCTAAGTGGTTCTGAACCTTTTCAGCACATGTACCCCTTTGTGGCTCATCCCTAAGCAAATATTCCCCCTAACGATAAAAAATTGGGCATGGTCAATAATTGATGTGGGTGGAGCTAAATACTAGCGAAATACAGGTAGTCCACGGTTAACAAATGAGATAGGGACTGTGTCTATTTTTAAGCTGAATTCATTATCTTTTGTCCCTCTCTGCTCTCCCTGTGCCTCTTTTGTCCCCCTTTGGGTCACCTCTGTTCCCCCATGCCTAATTTCTCCACCTTTGTTCCCCCATGCCTCTTTTGTCCCCCTCTATGCCCCCCTGTCCTAGCTAGCTAGATCGGTGCCCCCATATAGGTATCCAGGTATAGGTCCCCAGTATAGATAGCAAGGCATAGGTGCCTCCAGTATAGGTATTCAGCCATAGCTGCCCCCAGTATTGGTTAGCAAGGTACAGGTGCCACCAGTAAAGGTAGTGAGCTATAGGTGCCCCAGTATAGGAAGCCAGGTACAGGTGCCATAGTGTAGGTAGGGAGCTATAGGTGCTCCAGTATAGATAGCCAGGTACAGGTGGTGCCCTAGTGTAGGTAGCGAGCCATAGGTGCCCCAGAATAGATAGCCAGGTAAAGGTGGTGACCCAGAATGGTCAGGTAAAGGTGGTGCCCCAGTGTAGATAGAGAGGTATAGGTGCCACAGAATAGATAGCTAGGTAAAGGTTGTGCCCCAGAATAGATAGCCAGCTACAGGTGGTGCCCCTGTGCAGGTAGCGAGCTATAAGTGCCCCAATATAGATAGCCAGGTACAGGTGGTGCCCCAGTGTAGGTAGCAAGCTATAGGTGCCCCAGAGTAGATAGCAGGGTGTTGCCCCAGTATAATCTTACATAGCCCCGTTCCTGCGCGGACGCCTCTCGCTGGGCTCTCCTCCTCTCTTCGCACTCTACTCTTCTTGCCGCGTCCTCCCGCTATGGTTACTTTCAGCAGCACCTCTGACCTTATGAGAGCTTGCCGGGTAACCATGGCAACAGGATACGAGGCAGCGAGAGGAAAGGAGAGCATGGTGACAGAATCAGAGTCCGGCAAGAGGAGTCCACACAGGAATGGGGCTAAGTAAGTTACTGCCCCCCTTTCCACGGACACTGCCTGCTCTGCCTGCTACTTCTCTCCTGGGGGCAAGATCCACCATTTTGTCTGCGGACCCCTGACAAGTGCCGATGTACCCCCAGGGGTCCGCAGACCCCAGCTTGAGAAACACTGGTATAGCTGACAGCTCCTCTTTAAAGGACAACTATCAAAGTTAACTAAAATTGTAAATGCCACATATATTTCCAGTAATTACTAGCAAAGAGCAATAGCAATACAAAGGCTTTTTTCCAACGTCTTTTGTGAAGAAAATATGACATTTACAGAGAACAGTTTTCACTGTGGGCATTATTATGGAGAACTGTGTCCAGCATATCCATCATACAGAAACAGTCCTCACTGTCTGTAATCCTGTGACTGGAATCTCTTCAGAATGATAGAAAGCAGAAATATAGCTTCAAATGTGTGTAAATAACATCAGATGCAGCTCTGTGTGTTCCTGTCTCTCTCTCTGTCTCTCTCTCTCTCTCACACACACACACACACACACACAGTCTAAAGTAAACAATTTACAGCCAAGGAGATCACATTCTGTATGGGGGTAGGAAGTATCCAAGAACAGGAATAAAAGTGTAACGAACAGCGGAGATGCCGCCGCGTGGTCTAGTGACAGGGCGGCTATCTCTGCGTTCAGACCGGTGGTTTCCGCGCAGCGGCATGCGTCTGGCTTGGCTGGACCTTCTAGTTCACACAGATGGAGAGCTATGTGTGCGCGCGCCAGACGACAGGACATTTATACCAGCAGAAGGGGAATCAGCTGATCAGGCCGATCAGTTGATCCCAGCTGGACTCTGGATTGGCTGAGTGGCTCGGGCAGAGCTGCATAGCACTGCAAGTATATGTAGATCTTGCTTGTCAGTTGCTGGTTCTCTGCCGTTGCGAATACTTACGTGTGAGCACTCAGACCTCAGTCAGATCCTACAGTGTGTTAGAACCAGGTGGACCTGGGAATTCACACTTAGCCAGATTACGCTATTGTCATTGCTGTGTTATACTTTAGACCAGTTCCAGGGTGTTGTGACCACGGACCTCACACCCAAGCTTAGGATTACTGTGTCATTACTGTGTTATATTTTAGACCAGTTCCAGGGTGTTGTGACCAAGGACCTCACACCCAAGCTTAGGATTACTGTTTCATTACTGTGTTATACTTTATACCAGTTCCAGGGTGTTGTGACCACGGACCTCACACCCAAGCTTAGGATTACTGTTTCATTACTATGTTATACTTTAGACCAGTTTCAGGGTGTTGTGACCACGGACCTCACACCCAAGCTTAGGATACTGTGTTATTCTTTAGACTAGTTCCTGGGTGTCTAGACCAAGGTCCTCACACCCCAGACTAGGATTGTGATTTATATCTGTTATGACCATTTGCTCGGGTGTTGCCGACCTGGTCTGCCCGACCCTTCTGACTGTCACTCATCCCTCGAGTGTTCAGGCTGTCTGTACTACCCGTGACACTATTCCACCAAGTGTCAGTTAGCTGCAAGGACCTCTTGCTCATCAGAGAGTCCTTTCTGCAACACAGCCAGTGGCCTCTATCCAATTGGAGTCCCCTGGCTGCAGTACAGTCTGATTTCCAGTTTACCAGGGAATCACGGGCTGCCAGATTATCTCTATCTCCTCTCTCAAGGAGACAGTCCCAGCACAGCCCAGGGCCACCTGCCCCTTAGGTGGTTCCTGACCGAGCTGCCCGTATCTCCCACCTCACGGGAGATAGCCTACAGTTACACTTAACACTTGTACTTCATTAGGTGTCCAGAGGTTAGCCAAACTTGTATTATTGGTGATTCTCCAGATCATCCATAATCAAGTATACATCTGTATTGTTGATGATTCTGCAGATCATCAATAATCAGATTCTCTCTGTGTGCTGACACCAATCGTTACAAAAAGTAAGTCTCTTTCTCTTCAGATCCTTCTCTGTATCTAAAAATCCCTCAGCTGTTCTCACATGATCTGTTAAAAAAGTAGTGTGTGTGTGTGTGTGTGTGTGTGTGTGTATGCAGGGCAGAAATAAGCAGTAAAGCATTCCTTTGTGAATAATAACAGAGAAGTGTATCCTAGCTATATGGTATGGCTCTAGCCTCTAGCATCGATGCCAACACAAATTGTTACAAACATCTGGTAAACAAGGCATTTTTTCACACACGCTGTGAAGAGACTTCTGAAAAGCTTACTAGTGTTGCTGGCTAAAAGCTCTATAGGTATGTGGTGTTTACAGAAAAACTGTTTCTTTGATAGTTGTTCTTTAAGTGGTTAATGTTCATTAAAAATGTTTTACATAAAATCTCACTTCAGTAGACAGGAGCAACTGAAGCAGAAGCAGTACTGGTTCCAGGAGAAGCTAGAAGGAAGACAAAACAGAGAAGGCCAGCCAAGAAGTGAAATGAGTTTGACAGGGAGATGGCACAGAGGCTGGTGGGCAGGAAGTACATCACTGGGATTCCCATTGGTCTGAGCATGTGCGTTGTGCAGCACTGCGCTCCCATCGTGCACACGGCCTGTATTGTCATTGACTTGCATTACTGCATGATCCGTGCAGTAAGTGCAGTTCATGCGGAAACACGCTGTAGACTTTGCTTCAGATCTGATGCTTCCGGCACATTGCATCGCACCTCATTAACTCTGCAAGGTTCCATTGACTTACATTGCACTCAGTGCAATGCAGGTTCCCATTGCAAGGGGCCTAAAAGCATCCAAGGTGAAGTTCAGCTGCCTATAACATAACTTAGCAGGAAACCATCTTGATTATCTTTAGGGCTAATCCAGTCATGCTGCTTGCTCTTAAGTTTAAGTCCGGTACCAAATTACCCCAAACTACCAGACATATTCACGGCCTCCCAGACTGAAATACCAGAATCAACTCACTCAGACATTAACTTGGCTGTACTCTAACATAAAGAAATGATTTAAAACAAAGTTGGCATCCAGCATCACAGATCTTTCCTGTCAAATTAACAACATTGGAGGCCGAGTGGCAAATCTAAAGCAACAAGCAGACATAACTGCTGATGCCACTGTGGCTGAGAAAGGCCACATTAATAATAAAGCGTGCAAAAAACAAGCACTCAAATCCAAATTAGTGGTTCTCAAAAGCTACACTCCAGGAATTTATAGATGCAATCTTGTTGGCTGAACATACTTCCAAACTTATGCAATTCTTACCAACTCAGCACGTACTGAATTCCAGTAAATATTCTGTGGTAAACACACTATATCATCTTCTTGGAAGTGAGTTATATACTTATACTTCATTATATTGATTTCAATTATTCTATCTTTTTTAGGCAATTTAAATAGTTTTCAGTTTCCAGTGTCAATGATATTGCCATTCCAACCTAGAGAGAAAGGTTCAACGCAGATCTACATATAAAAGGTATATCCTAACAGATATCTTAGCGAGCTCCACCCCTAAAACACTAAAACCTAATTATTTACTGTGGGTCTGCTGTATAAGTCAAATGTTACACCAACACATACATTTGCATTAAAATATAAACTAATTGCACTGCCTCACAGTCCACTGTAGGGTAAAATTACCACCCCAAAACCACACCACCAGCAGGGATTAGTCCACTTCAATCTTCATAGCAAATATAAACCTCGGAAATACAAGGAAATAAGATAAAATAGACTTTCACAGCATACAATTAAGGTGAGCACAGTCCTTGAAGGCGGTGGGCCCTGTAAATATTCACAATGTTAATTCCCTCCATATGCTCCAGTTTTAAAAGCAACCTACGCAATTATGTTTTTATTCATTTTTATTTTTTGCTGTGAGATGATTGCAAAAAGCATTGGAAGATAAAAGGAAGTGGAAAGCTGTCTGTGTTGGAACCATACGCTATTTGAGCTGTCTGTGGGGTCTAGGCAGCCATAGCTAGAGGCGAGAGCGGCTCCTATAGGTGGTGGAACACAAGAAAGTGGTGATACCATATATGATGCTACAGGGACAGAATTGGTGGAAGACTGTTGAATTTTAAGCGGTCTATGCTATGAAAGTCTTTTTTCTCTTCTTTCCTTTTATTTCCGAGGTTTATATTTGCTATGAAGATTGACGTGGACTAATCCCTGCTGGTGGTGCGGTTTTGGGGTGGTCATTTTACCCTACAGTGGACTGTGAGGCAGCGCAATTAGTTTATATTAGTTTATAATTTAATGCAGATCTACATATACTCAAAAGCATTGGCAGGGGAAAGACCTTCAAAAGGGCATATTAACCTGGGATGATGGTCCTGAGAAGGAACAGGCAGAACAGAAGGCCCCTGTCTGAGATGCTGCACGTCCACTATGCAATATGACTGGGCCTCTCTACTGCCCTCTGCAGAATTTGTGAACAGCAGGGATCATAAGAATCTTGCTAATTGGTTTAGCAAAACTGGCATTATAATCAATCAAATTTTGATCCATCAGATTTGTCGGAGCAATAGATTTCTACCAAAGTGACACAGATGACTGACATTTTATGTAGTCACTGTTAGTCACTAATACAGTTATTAGCCTTGAGTAGAGTGTATATACACAATGGGCTTGATTCACTAAACCGTGATAACTCAAATATCACACCTTATCAAAGATATCACACCTTATCAAAGATATCACACCTTATCAAAGTTAACACGCCAGAGTAGTATAGCGAGCGCTACGAACCCGCAGGGGCTCAGGGCAAGACGAGTGCCACTGCCAATTAGCAGGCATAAGTTCGTAGCGCTCGCTATGCTACTCTGATAAGGCGTGTTAACTTTGATAAGGTGTGATATTTGAGTTATCATGGTTTAGTGAATCAAGCCCTATGTGTATATACTGTATGTTATTTGAATGTTAGTAATATTGATTTACATAGTGCCAGCATCTTCGGTGGTGCTGTACAACAGAATTGAAGGTATAACAATGCAAAACAAACCATACAGTAATTAAAAAGACAACGGAGGATTACATACATACAAAAGAAGGTTCAGAGTGTGCTGCCCAAAAGATCATCCAATACTTATTACCCTAAAAGGAAATCAATCCTTGTTAGAATGTTCTCCTTAGACCATTAGATCATTTTCTTCTTGTCTTCTCTAAATCCAGTTTTCCTCAAAGTCAAACAAAAACTTGGTTTGCCCGATCAAGCCGCTCAACCCCCGCCCGCTCGATTCCCGCCTGCGAACAATGGCAGGGAATCGAGCGCTGATAAGGAAGCGCCTGCGGGGGCGAGCGGTAATCGATCTGCGGGGACGCGGCTGGGGTCGATCTGGCGGCTAATCGAGCCACCGGTCGTTTTGTGTATTGCAGGCACTAGACACTGCTGTCCACCATAACAGACAGCTGTATGCGCACTGGCACATCTGTGCTTCTCCTTTGTCCTGGCAATGCACTTCCTGGATCAGCAAACCACTGCACAACACTCCAGACTTCCACAACAGCTCCTCAGTTCTCCCCTTACCAGACAACTCCGGGTCTGCTGGTCTCCTTCACATCTCTTAGCAGCAGCAGGTACACCCAATTTTATCTAGAGACTACAGAGCCTCAAATTGTGTAAAACCTTATTTTATTTGATAGATTAGTATTAGTTACAAATGTAAAATGGTAAAAAGTGCATAGTAAAATTAGAGAATGTTTCCTCAACACATCACACTAGTCATGTCCCACCTAGGCTTCGCCCAAATCACACTAGTCATGTCCTGCCTAGGCTCCACCTAATGCATTTCGTCACAGATTCATAAGGGGCCATGATGTTGTAATGCAGGGGCTATGATATTGTTTTTTTTTTATTTTGAGAAAAACTGGATTTAAAGGTGACAGAAAGAAAAGGATCATATGTGTTCTAAGGAGAACATTCTAAAGAGCACGGATATCCTTTTCTGGTGATACGTATGTTTGTATAGACATTTTGGCAGTGCACTCTGAACCTTCTTTTGTATGTACAGTATGTTTTTGGTGAAATACAACACTGTTGGTGGTGCAGCAAGCCAGCATTACTGTTGGAGGGATAGATAGAAGCTAGGAGAGTGCAGCTATAATGAGCAATAATTAATGGTGGATTCTAGTTCATGCAGGGAAAAATTAACTACAGATTTTTAAAGTGGCAGATATGTACACATATTACACAGCATTGAGAGAAAGAGTCCTGTCCAAAAGGCTTTACATTCTAAAGAATTATGGGATAGGACAGTAGGTGAAGGGAAGCTGTGTATGAGATGTTAAAAATGGTGGCCAGTGGCTGAAGTGTCATAGGTAAGAGAGTATGCTTGTCTGAAGAGGTGTGTTTTTAGATTGAAACAAGAGAACAAGGGTGCGCTCCTATGGTGCATTAACTCTTTATTCACCAATATCACGCTAAAAACAATTGCACTTACAATGAATGTGCAAGTATTGCACATGTAGGGGGCCGCCAGCGAGTATCTCCCACTTCCTGAGCCTGGCCAGGGCTTCAAGGGTCCGTGTGCAGTGAAAGGCAAGTGGACTGGGGACAACCGCCGGCTCCTACTCCTCTCGGCAAGCCGTCTTATCGTCACAGCGCGTTTCGGCGCTTAGCCACGCCTTCTTCCGGTTACGCGACGGCTAGACGGCTGCCTGTAAAAATATACTAATAGAACAATGTTCCGCCTAGTGGGCGGGTGTATACCAGGTGTTTAGCTAAAAAGTTACTCAGAAAGTTCTTGATTACGGCGGATCTCAAGATCTCAAGAACTTTCTGAGTAATCATCAATTATAACAACAAAAGAAGCATAAAAGTATAAATAATCAATCAATTCTACACAAATAGCCATTATATTAATGTGTTAAGAGGATGCGGACTTAGTTTCCTCATAGTATCAATATGCTGTATACTGACTGCTGAAAAGGTTTTAATGTGATGGTCGGTACATTGACCTATGCGCAGTAGAATGCTAATCTATGCAAACAAACTAAATGCTTTCAAATTGTTTAAATGTATTGGATGAGATGCGGAACTGATCAGCATTAAGGAGCCGGGCAGATCGCCAATTGACGCTCACAGTCTAACTGGTTTTGATGTAATGGATGTGAACTGCCAGCAAGTACTGCTCTGCATCGCCCCCCCCCCCCCTCTTTTTTAACCACTTGCCGACCGCCTACTTCATATTGGCGGCGGCAAAGTGGCAACCCCAGGACCACGTAACGCAGAATGGCGACAGGTCCTGGGGCAGTGTTTTGCCGGGGATCGCGAGCTGGTATGCGTGCGCATCTGCCGGCAATAGGCTCCGCCCACCCGCGACGTCAACCCGCCGGCCAATCGGAAGAGCCGGCGGGTTGTTAACCCGACGATCGCCGGATAGGAAGCGTATAATACGCTTTGTAATGTTTACAAAGTGTATTATACAGGCTGCCTCCTGCCCTGGTGGTCCCAGTGTCCGAGGGACCACCAGGGCAGGCTGCAGCCACCTTAGTCTGCACCCAAACACACTGATCTGCCCCCCCCCTGCCACCTGATCGCCCACAGCACCCCTCAGACCCCCCCTGCCCGCCCCCCAGACCACTGTTTGCACACAATCACCCCCCTAATCACCCATCAATCACTCCCTGTCACTATCTGTCAACGCTATTTTTTTTTAGTCCCTAAACTGCCCCCTGGGTACTCCTGATCACCCCCCACCCCTCAGATTCTTTCCAGACCCCCCCCCCCCAGACCCCCCCCCCCCTGTGTACTGTATGCATCTATCCCCCCTGATCACCTGTCAATCACCTGTCAATCACCCATCAATCACCCATCAATCATCCCCTGTCACTGCCACCCATCAATCAGCCCCTAACCTGCCCCTTGCGGGCAATCTGATCACCCACCCACACCAATAGATCGCCCGCAGATCCGACGTCAGATCACCTGCCAAGTGCAGTGTTTACATCTGTTCTCTACCCTAAACACCCACTAATTACCCATCAATCACCCCGTCACTGCTACCCATCAGATTAGACCCCTATCTGCCCCTTGCGGGCACCCAATCACCCGCCCACACGCTCAGATTGCCCTCAGACCCCCCCTTATCAATTCGCCAGTGCAATATTTACATCTGTTCTTCCCTGTAATAACCCACTGATCACCTGTCAATCACCTGTCAATCACCTATCAATCACCCATCAATCACCCCCTGTCACTGCCACCCATCAATCACCCCCTGTCACTGCCACCCATCAATCAGCCCCTAACCTGCCCCTTGCGGGCAATCTGATCACCCACCCACACCATTAGATCGCCCGAAAACCTGTCGTCAGATCACCTCCCAAGTTCATTGTTTACATCTGTTCTGCCATCTAATCACCCACTGATCACCCATCAATCAGCCCCTGTCACTGCTACCCATCAGATTAGATCCCTATCTGCCCTTAGGGCACCCAATCACCCGCACATACCCTCAGAACGCCCTCAGACCCCAGCCCTGATCACCTCGCCAGTGCATTGCTTGCATCTATTCCCTCCACTAATCACACCTTGAGACACCCATCAATCACCTCCTGTCACCACCTGTCACCCCCTAACACACCTACCCATCAAATCAGGCCCTAATTTGCCCCGTGTGGGCTCCTGATCACTCGGCCAAACCCTCAGATCCCCCTAAGACCCCCTTCCAATCACCTCCCCAGTGCATTGATTGCATCTCTTTTCCCCTCTAACCACCCCCTGAGACACCCATCAATCACCTCCTGTCACCCCCCTAGCACTCCTATCCATCAGATCAGGCCCAATACAACCTGTCATGTAAGAGGCCACCCTGCTTATGACCGGTTCCACAAAATTCGCCCCCTCATAGACCACCTGCCATCAAAATTTGCAGATGCTTATACCCCTGAACAGTCATTTTGAGACATTTCGTTTCCAGACTACTCACGGTTTTGGGCCCGTAAAATGCCAGGGCAGTATAGGAACGTCACAAGTGATCCCTTTTTAGAAAAAAGACACCCCAAGGTATTCCTAGGTGTATGACGAGTTCATAGAAGATTTTATTTTTTGTCAAAAGTTAGCGGAAATTGATCTTTATTGTTTCTTCACAAAGTTTCATTTTTCACTAACTTGTGACAAAAAATAAGATCTTCTATGAACTCACCATACACCTAACAGAATACCTTGGGGTGTCTTCTTTCTAAAATGGGGTCACTTGTGGGGTTCCTATACTGCCCTGGCATTTTAGGGTCCCTAAACCGTGAGGAGTAGTCTAGAAAACAAATGCCTCAAAATGACCTGTGAATAGGACGTTGGGCCCCTTAGCGCACCTAGGCTGCAAAAAAGTGTCACACATGTCATATCGCCGTACTCAGGAGAAGTAGTATAATGTGTTTTGGGGTGTATTTTTACACATACCCATGCTGGGTGGGAGAAATCTCTCTGTAAATGGACAATTGTGTGTGAAAAAAATCTAATATATGTCATTTACAGAGATATTTCTCCCACCCAGCATGGGTATATGTAAAAATACACCACAAAACACACTATACTACTTCTTCTGAGTACGGCAGTACCACATGTGTGGCACTTTTTTGCAGCCTAACTGCGCTAAAGGGCCCAAAGTCCAATGAGTACCTTTAGGATTTCACAGGTCATTTTGCGACATTTGGGTTCAAGACTACTCCTCACGGTTTAGGGCCCCTAAAATGCCAGGGAAGTATAGGAACCCCACAAGTGACCCCATTTTAGAAAGAAGACACCCCAAGGTATTCTGTTAGGTGTATGACGAGTTCATAGAAGATTTTATTTTTTGTCACAAGTTAGCGGAAATTGATTTGTATTGGTTTTTTTTTTCACAAAGTGTCAATTTCCGCTAACTTGTGACAAAAAAAAAAATCTTCTATGAACTCACCATACTCCTAACAGAATACCTTGGGGTGTCTTCTTTCTAAAATGGGGTCACTTGTGGGGTTCCTATACTGCCCTGGCATTTTAGGGGCCCTAAACTGTGAGGAATACTCTAGAATCCAAATGCCTCAAAATGACCTGTGAATAGGACGTTAGGCCCCTTAGCGCACCTAGGTTGCAAAAAAGTGCCACACATGTGGTATTGCCGTACTCAGGAGAAGTAGTATAATGTGTTTTGGGGTGTATTTTTACACATACCCATGCTGGGTGGGAGAAATATCTCTGTAAATGACAATTTTTTGATTTTTTTTACACACAATTGTCCATTTACAGAGATATTTCTCCCACTCAGCATGGGTATGTGTAAAAATACACCCCAAAACACAATATACTACTTCTCCTGAGTACGGCGATACCACATGTGTGGCACTTTTTTGCACCCTAACTGCGCTAAGGGGCCCAAAGTCCAATGAGTACCTTTAGGATTTCACAGGTCATTTTGCGACATTTGGTTTCAAGACTACTCCTCACGGTTTAGGGCCCCTAAAATGCCAGGGCAGTATAGGAACCCCACAAATGACCCCATTTTAGAAAGAAGACACCCCAAGGTATTCCGTTAGAAATATGGTGAGTTCATAGAAGATTTTATTTTTTGTCACAAGTTAGCGGAAAATGACACTTTGTGAAAAAAAACAATTAAAATCAATTTCTGCTTACTTGTGACAAAAAATAAAATCTTCTATGAACTCACCATACTCCTAACGGAATACCTTAGGGTGTCTTCTTTCTAAAATGGGGTCATTTGTGGAGTTCCTATACTGCCCTGGCATTTTAGGGGCCCTAAACTGTGAGGAGTAGTCTTGAAACCAAATGTCGCAAAATGACCTGTGAAATCCTAAAGGTACTCATTGGACTTTGGGCCCCTTAGCACAGTTAGGGTGCAAAAAAGTGCCACACATGTGGTATCGCCGTACTCAGGAGAAGTAGTATAATGTGTTTTGGGATGTATTTTTACACATACCCATGCTGAGTGGGAGAAATATCTCTGTAAATGGACAATTGTGTGTAAAAAAAAATCAAAAAAATGTCATTTACAGAGATAGTTCTCCCACCCAGCATGGGTATGTGTAAAAATACACCCCAAAGCACATTATACTACTTCTCCTGAGTACGGCAATACCACATGTGTGGCACTTTTTTGCAGCCTAACTGCGCTAAGGGGCCCTGAGTCCAATGAGCACCTTTAGGCTTTACAGGGGTGCTTACAATTTAGCACCCACCCCCCAAAATGCCAGGACAGTAAACACACCCCACAAATGACCCCATTTTGGAAAGTAGACACTTCAAGGTATTCAGAGAGGGGCATGGTGAGTCCGTGGCAGATTTCATTTTTTTTTGTCACAAAGTGTCATTTTCCGCTAACTTGTGACAAAAAATGAAATCTTCTATGAACTCACCATGCCTCTCAGTGAATACTTTGGGATGTCTTCTTTCCAAAATGGGGTCATTTGGGGGGTATTTATACTATCCTGGAATTTTAGCACCTCATGAAACATGACAGGTGCTCAGAAAAGTAGGAGATGCTTCAAAATGGGAAAATTCACTTTTTGCACCATAGTTTGTAAACGCTATAACTTTTACCCAAACCAATAAATATACACTGAATGTTTTTTTTTTTTTTTATCAAAGACATGTAGCAGAATAACTTTTGCGCTCCAATGTATAGGAAATTTTACTTTATATGAAAAATGTCAGCACAGAAAGTAAAAAAAGTCATTTTTTTGACAAAATTCATGTCTTTTTTGATGAATATAATAAAAAGTAAAACTCGCAGCAGTAATCAAATAGCTCCAAAAGAAAGCTGTATTAGTGACAAGAAAAGGAGGTAAAATTCATTTAGGTGGTAGGTTGTATGACCGAGCAATAAACCGTTAAAGCTGCAGTGGTCTGAATGGAAAAAAAGGCTCTGGTCCTTAAGGGGTTTTATGACTGCAGTCCTTAAAGGGATACTGTAGGGGGGTCGGGGGAAAATGAGCTGAACTTACCCGGGGCTTCTAATGGTCCCCCGCAGACATCCTGTGCCTGCGCAGCCACTCACCGATGCTCCGGCCCCGCCTCCAGTTCACTTCTGGAATTTCTGACTTTAAAGTCAGAAAACCACTGCGCCTGCACGCCCGTGTCCTCGCTCCCGCTGATGTCACCAGGAGTGTAATGCGCAGACACAGACCATACTGGGCCTGCGCTGTGCGCTCTTGATGACATCAGCGGGGTCGAAGACACGGCAACGCAGGCGCAGTGGTTTTTAGACTTTAAAGTCTGAAATTCCAGAAGTGAACCAGAGGCGGGGCCGGAGCATCGGTGAGTGGCTGCGCCAACACAGGATGTCTGCGGGGGACCGTTAGAAGCCCCAGGTAAGTTCAACTCATTTTCCCCTGACCCTCCTACAGTATCCCTTTAAGTGGTTAAGCGTGCTTTTTAAGCGTGTATTTACATTTTTAGTGCTTAGGACACCTTGCGCGTCGACTCTTTGCAGTAATTTTGTATTATATAAATTTATTATGTTACACTTGTATGTTGCAAGTTGTAGCAACATGTTTTTAGCCACCACAGAGGCAATTAAAACTTTATTGTCCAGGATACCGGTAGCTAAACACTTGGTATACACCCGCCCACTAGGCGGAACATTGTTCCATTAGTATCTTTTTAAAGGCAGCCGTCTAGCCGTCGCATCACCGGAAGAAGGCGTGGCTAAGCGCCGAAACGCGTTGTGATGATAAGACGGCTTGCCGAGAGGAGTAGGAGCCGACGGTTGTCCCCAGTCCACTGGCCTTTCACCGCACATGGACCCTTGAAGCCATGGCCAGGGTCAGGAAGTGGAAGATACTCGCTGGCGGCCCTCTACATGTGCAATACTTGCACACTCATTGTAAGTGCAATTGTTTTTAGCGTGATATTGGTGAATAAAGAGTTAATGCACCATAGGAGCGCACCCTTGTTCTCTTGTTTCCATATGCTAGATTCCTGGCACCACCCAGTGGAGGGAGCAGCACCGTGAGCATAACACTCATTTAAAGGGCCATACTTAGCCACAGCTAGCGCCGGTTTTACACTTTTCTTTTTTCTACTGTGTTTTCAGATTGCACAGATGTGTTGAGGGAGGGAGTTCTAGAGGAGAAGTGAGGATCTAGAAAAAGTCTTTTAAGCGACATTGAGAAGATGTAATCAGAGAGGAAGACAGGAGATTGTGTGTATGATGGTATCTGGAGACACGTTTATTTAAATAAGGAGACGCTAGGTTTTAAAGAGCTTTGTAGGTGAGATTCTGGATTTTGAATTGTATCCTCTGTGTAACTGGCAGCAAGCTGTTAGCGTAGCCAAGTCAGGAGCCAAAAGGTAGATTTGGGTGTTGTCAGCTTATAGCTGATACTGGAAATCAAAGAAACTGATGAGCTGATCAAGACCATAAGTGTTAATAGTTCTGCATCTGCACAGTACACTCCACGAGTGAGTGATTGACAGCGGCGCTCATGCAGGCACAGTAGAGGATGACCTGGCGAGGTCAGCCTCCACACCGTCGGGGACCAGAAGCCAGCGGCTGAGAGTGGAGCTGCGGCAAGGGACATAGCAGCTCCTAAGGGCTGGAGGAAGCCCTGGGTAAGTAAATGTCTTTTTTTGGCTGCCTGGACAATCCCTTTAACCTCCTTGCCGGTTATCCCGAGCTCAGCTCGGGGTAACCTGCGCAGGAGGATATCTCAGGCCCCGCTGGGCCGATTTGCATAATTTTTTTTTCCCTACACGCAGCTAGCACTTTGCTAGCTGCGTGTAGGTCGCGATCGCCGCCGCTCGCCGCCGATTCGCCGCTACCCGCCGCGCCGAGCCGCCCCCCCGCCCCAGACCCCTGCGCAGCCTGGCCAATCAGTGCCAGGCAGCGCTAAGGGGCGGATCGGAGTTCCCTCTGATGTCACGACGTCTATGACGTCGGTGACATCATCCCGCCCGGTCGCCATGGCGACCGGGGAAGCCCTGCAGGAAATCCCGTTCTCAACGGGATTCCCTGCATACTCTGATCGCCGAAGGCGATCGGAGTGGGTGGGGGGATGCCGCCGCTTAGCGGCTATCATGTAGCGAGCCCTGGGCTCGCTACATGATTTAAAAAAAAAAAAAGTGCGGCGCTGCCTCCTTGCCGGATTTTTTAGACCGGCAAGGAGGTTAAGCAATGCAGCTGAACCTACATAGTGTGTCTATGCCTAAAACTGAACTAGTAAAATAATTGATAGAATAGTCACAGCGTTAAAATGCTCAGCTACCTTTCTGTATGCATTGCATAAACAATAACACAATGATATAGCAAACAAATTCCACCTGCAATGTATCCTGATCTAATTTCCAGTGAAATGATGCAACTTTGTCCTGGTCTCTTTCTATCTCTCCTAACAGTATTAATTCAGAAGATAGAATAAGAAACCCCTCCTCTCCTCCCCTTTATAAATGTTTATGGTGTGATGTCTAACGGTGTCCATTAAAAGAATAACCCCGCGGCCGATTGATCATTCCCAATTTCCATGGCAATCAATTGAACATGATCGGTCATGTCCATTAACGGCCAAATTCTCCCCAACCATTTTGATCATATCAGTGGGACTGATCTGAAAAATGGGTCGATTCCATTAACCTGATCTAAATGACTAGCAGGAATTTGGCCATTAATGGCCATGACCAATTGCTGCTGATCAATTGAAAACAAACAATTGGCTATGGGATTGTACCGTTCATTAATGGGCACCCTTAGGATTGGTTGCTGGGGCAAGATGTGCATTGTGGGAAAAAGTTATTAATTGAGCAGTGGGAGTTTTCCTATTTTTTACCGCCAAATCCCCTGCTGGCGCCACGTGGTGATCTTGACTTCTCGGTTTCCAAGAATCAAAGTGAAAATATGACCAATTTGCAGCAAAACCAAGCTGCTAAATATCACTTACTGATCCTTAGTCTACAGCAATTTCACTCACTCTGCCACCAGTTTCCTTTCTTGCACCCCTCATTCCAGATGTTCATGATAGAGTAAACCTTCCCTCATTTAAAACCCAATATACATTGGATTTTCTTGAAAACATCACTGTACCGACATACTGTTTGGCTGCCAGTTGAGCAGTTTGCACTGTTCTCTGGAGAGGGAAGGAGAGAATGGTACAAGCATCACCACACTGTGGCAACTCCTTTTAATTATTTTGACCAATTAATATCTGAAGTGTATACCTAACTTAACACTAGACTCCTTGGACCTACTTGTTCAAGGACGAGAAGCAGTCAAACATTATGCTCATAGGAAGAGAGCCAAGTGCTTTAATGTTCCAGCCTGTAGATAACGTTTCACTGTCTTCTCAAAAATTGAAATTTTGGGTAAGAAATTAGGACTAATATTTATCGGTCCTTCCCTGAACAAATGGAAAATAAACAGTGTTTTTTTTTTCCTTTCGAGAGACACTTCTATCCCAAATAAACCGTGGCTGTAAGATCAGTGATCACTGCCAGGGTTTTTCTCCCACTTCATGTGCTTACTAACACATAGGGCTTGATTCACAAAAGAGTGCTAACTGTTAGCACGGCCGTTTTCGCGCGAATTTTTCTGCCGCAGCTGCTGCCACCTATTTAATGCAGGAGGGGAGCGTGCTGAGAAGAGAGCCCGAAGTGAGGGAGAGGTGGGTGGCCCCCCTTTCCTGCCAATGTGGGGGCCAATACTCTCCCCTCATTCTCCCCTCATTCCCCCCGAAACGGCCCAGGCCCCCCGCGGATGCAGGGGCTGCAGCCCCTTTTGTTACGCCACTGCATAGTATGTTGATAGAGGTAAGAGGAGTTAATGTAAACCTGTGGCATAATGTGTATGGAACAATACTTCTGCCTAAGCTGTTAATTGAGCCTGCCACTTTGTCACTAAGCTTTTCTCATTGGCCAGCTGTCACCATCTCCTGTTATGTGGACAGTAGGCAATGGGCTTCAGTTACATTAATATAACTCTTCTAGCGGTAGAAAAACCTGCAGCCCAGGATCATTAAAGTGGAGTGTATGTATATTCAATGCACATAGAAAACAGCTTAATTTGCAAACCAGCACTGAAAAGTTACAGCTGGAAGCAGAACAAGCATTTCAGGGTAGCCAACACAGTTATTTTTGTATATGGACTGAGGATGACAAAAGGAGGGTTCAGACTTCCTGTACTCATCAGATTTAAAATCTAAATTTTAAAACTTATAGACAACAAAAAAGAAAGAAGAATACAGGCAAATCCTAATTATAATGTATAATATATTGGTACACCTGTATAGCTTAATTTTTTTTACACAGATGTGTATTAAAGGGAAGGTTCAGGCACAGGCAAAAAAAAATAAAAATCCAAATTCACTTACCTGGGGCTTCCTCCAGCCCGTGGCAGGCAGGAGGTGCCCTCGGCGCCGTTCCGCAGGCTCCCGGTGGTCTCCGGTGGCGCGCCCGACCTGGCCAGGCCAGTGGCCAGGTCGGGCTTCTTCTGCGCTCCAATCTGCGTCTCACTGGTGCGCGCTGACGTCATCGGACATCCTCCGGGCTGTACTGCGGAGGCTCAGAACTACTGGCCAGGTCGGGTCGGCCACCGGAGACCACCGGGAGCCTGCGGAGCGGCGCCGAGGGCACCTCCTGCCTGCCACGGGCTGGAGGAAGCCCCAGGTAAGTGGATTTGGATTTTTATTATTTTTTTGCCTGTGCCTGAACCTTCCCTTTAAAGCAAAACAATAAGAGGCAGAGAGATAAACTATGTGATAAAAATGTGACATACTGACATACTGATTTAATTTAAAAGTAAATAATAGTATCATGTATTTAGATATTAATTTTAATCAATTGCTGCAGCCCTGTAGAAAACTGAATAGTAGTTCAACTCTCTGCTAAATCCTTCCTAGCTCTTACTCTGTCAGTCTACACAAACATACCATTCATTTTGTAAGGCTCTAAAGCACAGGCTTGTACCAACAACATGCATTTTGTATAGAAAAATATATTATTTCTCTACATTGTGATTATAGGTGTTCCCACTCAGAATATATTCTTCAAATTATATCTTCCCTAGCAAAAACTACATTTAAATTTCCCAATTGCTATTCAAAAAATAAAATAAAAACTATGGAACATGATGAAACAGACGTCATATGTTCTGTTTCCCCACAATAGAGGAAGTGTGTGTGTGTATGTGAACATAATATACATATACAGGACCTTCTCAAAAAATTAGCATATTGTGATAAAGGTCATAATTTTCTGTAATGTACTGATAAACATTAGACTTTGATATATTTTAGATTCATTACACACAACTGAAGTAGTTAAAGCCTTTTATTATTTTAATATTGATGATTGTGGCATACAGCTCATGAAAACCCCAAATTCCTATCTCAAAAAATTAGCATATCATGAAAAGGTTCTCTAAACGAGCCATTAACCTAATCATCTGAATCAACTAATTAACTCTAAACACCTGCAAAAGATTCCTGAGGCTTTTAAAAACTCCCAGCCTGGTTCATTACTCAAAACCGCAATCATGGGTAAGACTGTCGACCTGACTGCTGTCCAGAAGGCCATCATTGACACCCTCAAGCAAGAGGGTAAGACACAGAAAGAAATTTCTGAATGAATAGGCTGTTCCTAGAGTGCTGTATCATGGCACCTCAGTGGGAAGTCTGTGGGAAGGAAAAAGTGTGGCAGAAAACACTGCACAGCGAGAAGAGGTGACCGGACCCTGAGGAAGATTGTGGAGAAGAACTGATTCCAGACCTTGGGGGACTTGCGGAAGCAGTGGACTGAGTCTGGAGTAGAAACATCCAGAGCCACCGTGTACAGGCGTGTGCAGGAAATGGGCTACAGGTGCCGCATTCCCCAGGTCAAGCCACTTTTGAACCAGAAACAGCGGCAGAAGCGCCTGACCTGGGCTACAGAGAAGCAGCACTGGACTGTTGCTCAGTGGTCCAAAGTACTTTTTTCGGATGAAAGCAACTTTTGCACGTCATTCGGAAATCAAGGTGCCAGAGTCTGGAGGAAGACTGGGGAGAGGGAAATGCCAAAATGCCTGAAGTCCAATGTCAAGTACCCCCAGCCAGTGATGGTCTGGGGTGCCATGTCAGCTGCTGGTGTTGGTCCATTGCGTTTTATCAAGGACAGGGTCAATGCAGCTAGCTATCAGGAGATTTTGGAGCACTTCACGCTTCTATCTGCTGAAAAGCTTTATGGAGATGAAGATTTCATTTTTCAGCACGACCTGGCACCTGCTCACAGTGCCAAAACCACTGGTAAATGGTTTACTGACCATGGTATTACTGTGCTCAATTGGCCTGCCAACTCTCCTGACCTGAATCCCATAGATAATCTGTGGGATGCTGTAAAGAGAAAGTTGAGAGACGCAAGACCCAACACTCTGGATGAGCTTAAGGGCGCTATCAAAGCATCCTGGGCCTCCATAACACCTGAGCAGTGCCACAGGCTGATTGCCTCCATGCCATGCCACATTGAAGCAGTCATTTCTGCAAAAGGATTCCCGACCAAGAATTGAGTGCATAACTGAACATAATTATTTGAAGGTTGACTTTTTTTGTTTTCAAAACACTTCTTTTGTTGGTCGGATGAAATATGCCAATTTTTTGAGATAGGAATTTTGGGTTTTCATGAGCTGTATGCCAAAATCATCAATATTAAAACAATAAAATGCTTGAACTACTTCAGTTGTGTGTAATGAATCTAAAATATATGAAAGTCTAATGTTTATCAGTACATTACAGAAAATAATGAACTTTATCACAATATGCTAATTTTTTGAGAAGGACCTGTATAAATATTAAATATATATTAAAGTAGAGAAAAGGGCGCCCATAATTTTTTTTCTGCAATATTCTTTTGTAACTGAAATACTTTCTACTATCATCTGAGGAACCCTGCTTAATACTTCTGAGTGGGACCTAGCTAATACTACTATCTGAATGGGGGCCTACCTAATACTGCTATCTGAGGGGTGCTATCTATTGCTGCTATTTGAGCTATCTCAGGGTTCCTTAGCCACTTGCACATTCACATGATTTTCATTAAAAATGCAGTCAAATCAAAGCAATCACAAAAAATGTTATCTTCAAAACATGGAATGCACCTGGAATACCTCAGAAACATGCAATACAGAAAAGTTCCCCCCATATGAAATGCAGACAGGCGTTACCTCCGCCACATGAAATGAAACAAATATCTCAGACATAAATGCATTAAATGTTCCCCTCTCATATGGTATCCCCCCCCCCCCCCCCCCCAAAGCTTGCCTGGTGGTACCCCACAGGAGTGGGGGCTGACATCATTCCCACCACCTTCTCCATAGTCCCCTCCTGTGTCCCTTGCAGATAAATGTCACGGTGTTACATCTTGTAAGTCACCTGCTCCTGATGCATCCATGCTTATGTTACACACACAAAACAGGAAGTAGAGTAAGCGGTCAGCTGTGGAGGAGCATGGAGGCATCAGGATCAGGTGAGAGACTCACAAGGTGAACCACTATACCTCTACTTTGCAGGGGGACACAGAAGGGGGGACCACGGAGAGGGAAGGAGGAATAATAATCGCCCCCCTTCACTTCATTGCATGTGAATGTGCAAGTGGCTAAGGAACCTTTGCTAGAGATAGCTCAAATAGCAGCAATAGATAGCACCCTTCAGATAGCAGTATTAGGTAGGCCCCCATTCAGATAGTAGTATTAGCTAGGTCCCACTCAGAAGTATTAAGCAGGGTTCCTCAGATGATAGTAGAAAGTAGAAAGGCGAGGTGAGTAAGGCCTATTGAGAATGCTAGGGGTGGATGGTGAGAGTGGCTAATTGATGGTTGGGGGTGGGGAGCCCTGTGGACTACTGGAAGTGCTAGAGGTGGATTGGAAGAGAGGGGGCCTCATTGAGGTATGGGAGGGAGTGAGGGCTGAGGATGCTGGAGGTGGATGGCAGGATAGCGGGCCATAATGAGGATGCTTGGGGTTAGGTAGGATGACAGAGGGGCATATTTAGGGTCCTCAGGGGTGGGCGGGGAGAGATGGGCTTATTGATGTTCTGAGGGGGAGAAAGAGGTCTACTGAGGGTGCTGGGAGTGATAGGATAAAGGGACATATTAAGGATGCTGGGGCTGGATGAAAGGACAGAGGGTATATTGAGAGTGATGGTGGTTGTGGGGAGAAAGGGTGTATATTGAGGGTCGGGGGAAGGAGAGTGAGGGTTAATGAGGATGCTGGGGTGGTTGGTGGGAGGACAGAAGGGTATATTGAAGGTAATGGGGTGGTGAGGAAAGAGGGGGGCTTATTGAGAGTCTGGAGGTAGTTTGGACTAATGAGGGTGCTGGGTCCCTAGGGGCGCCCAGCAGTGACCGTGAGTTGTTTTTATATTTATTTCCTTGCGGGAGCTACATATACTGGGGACATATACCCCTGGCTACATATACTGGGCACAGCTATACACCTGGCTACATATACTGGGGACATATACCCCTGGCTACATATACTGGGGACATCTATACCTGTGGATACCTATTCTGGGGACATTTATAGACCTGGCTACAAATACTGGGGACATCTATATCCCTGGCTACCTATACTGGGGACATTTATACACCTGGCTACCTATTCTGGGGACTACTATAGACCTGCCTACTCATTCTGGGGACACCTATACCCCTGGTTACATATACTGGGGACACATATACACCTGGCTACATATACTGGGGACACATATACACCTGGCTACATATACTGGGGACACACATACACCTGTCTACCTATTCTGGGGACACCTATAGGCCTGGTTATTTCCACTGGGGACACATATAGGCCTGGTTACCTATACTGGGGGCACCTTTTTTGGGGGAACTGCTGCCAGATTAACTGTATTTTTGCGGAACCGTTGCTGCCAGATTAAGTGTATTTTGGGGAACAGCTGCCAGATTATATGTATGTTGGGGGAACAACTGCTGCCAGATTATGTCTATTTTGGGGGAACCATTGCCATATTATCTGTATTTTGGAGGAACCTCTGCCAAATTACATGTATTTTTGGTGAAATGCTGTCAGATTACATGTATTTTGGCGGGAAACAATATGGCAGAGCTCAAACTTCCCTGGGAGACCTTTTACACCACTGCTAAGGTCATGTATATTTGGCCCCACCCATTACCACACCCACATTATGTTGTGTGGCCATGCCCCTTTTTTTGGTGCAGCGCAGGTCCCTCCTTAAAGGGTGCATTAATAGTCCCCGGGCGCTGAAAGCCCTCTGATGGCAGCCTCCATATCCCCTCCACTTCAGTTGTCCTTTAATATCCAGACTTCCAACTATAAAACAGGTGTAAGGGCTCATTCACACTATGAGCATTTGCTGTTTTTTTTTTAAACGCTGGTGATTTTGCTAATCGCCATAAAAGCGCTTGTGTAATGGTTTCCTGTGACAGTGTTCACATGTAAGCGTTTCGATTCAACTGAAATCGCAAACGTATCATTTTCTGAGCGCTTTGGCTCAATGGAAGCTATAGGGAAATTGTAAAGCGCTTTAAAAAGTGCTTTGTATAGCGATTTCCCGAGCGCTAGTATGAATAAATACATTGTATTTATTCATTTACGAGTTAAAGAGTTCCCTTCCTGACGTTAATCAGGAAGTGAAAAAGAACATCGCTGAGCAAAAGCGCTTATAAAAGCCGGAAAAGGACTGTAAAAATCCCAGTATAAATCACTTGTTGCTTGCGATAGCGCTGGCGATTGATAAGGTGAACAAAGCCTAAGTGAACATTACTATTTCACTGCTGGGTTTCACTCAAGCAAAAAGATGAACTCTCTTTAAACAAAAACCTGCTCACATATAAGTCTAAAGGGATCTATTGGCTGCCAACAGACTTTAAATCAATTTCAACATGAAATTGATTCAACACCTTTGGAGCCACTGCCATCTGCTTTGCCGCCCCCAGGCCTCCCCCATCTGTGCTCCGCCGACTGGCAGCAGTACTCTCTCACCTGTCTGGCTTGTGTGTGTCCTCCAGGCCTCCCTGCTTCACGTGGCTGGTCTCCCAGTGTCCCTCTTCTGTTCCTGGTCATGTGAGAAGCCAGTTCAAACACTAAAGCTTTGGGATGTATGCTGCCAAAGCTCTAGTGTTTGAAATTTGGCTTATCATATGATACGGAAGAAAAGAGGACACACGGAGGAGAAGACCCACCGCATGAAGCACCGGACCAGGAAGGACACATGCCAGCCAGACAGGTGAGAGTACTGATGCTATTCTGCGACAGTCGTTGCTGAATCCACCACTTCTAGCGATGCGCTCTGGACCTGCAACATATGTATTACCAATTTCATAGCAGATTTGATGGCATTGATGGAATCTGCTGTATATCAATGGTCAAATCGACCAGTTTATGGTCTGCTTAAAGCGGATCCGAGATGAAAAACTAACTATAACAAGTAACTTGTCTATATATTTTATCTAAAGTTTAGATAGTTTTCACAGCAAATCTAGCTGCAAACAGCTTCAACAGAATATGATTATTTCTTCCTGTGATACAATGACAACAGCCATGTTGTTTGTAAACATTACACACAGGCAAAGCTGATAACATCTACAGCTCTCCCCTCCACCTCCCTCCTGCCTCTGAAATCTCTGGCTAGTAACCTCCTCCTCCTCCTGCCCAGACTGATCTCCCATAAGCCCTTGCTACAGTGACAAAGTTCTCTGAAAAAGCTTTGGGCGAGGCTTGTTTAGTTTATAGGGAATTAGAGTATTAAAACCAAAAACAAAAAAAGTATTTGGCTTGAGGAATGCCCTATAAACTATATGAAAGGAACAAAATTATGCAATGAGTAAAAGTTTATCTCGGATCCACTTTAAGGTGTCTTTTGTAGGTCTTATTCATTTGCGTTTTGTACTGCTAATTCCTTTGCTTTTATCCTATTTGCATCCATAGTTAAAGATTTTAACAAGACTGCTAGAGGGAAAGATATTGAAATATTTCAAAATGTACTATTTCAGATCTTTGATGTTCATATTGTAGAGGAATTGTGGTTGCTGATTGTTTGGGATTCTGGTACAGGGAAATGCAGCATTCAGCAACGTTTGTGTGCTTATGGACACCTGCAAGTTGTAATGCCAACGGCTATTGTGCTTTCAAAAGCTTTCCTGGGACACAGTTCGTGTTAATCCTGATGAAAGGAGTGTCGGCCAAAAGAGTTGTTTCTTGTCGCCAGTGTTTGCTACGTTGAACTGCTGACTAATGAAGCCAGCTTCTAAGTACGTGTCTGTGTTAATGTACAATTTGGAGATCTTTCTGCTTACAATGTAGACTTTGTAATGACACATGCTTGAAATGTGTAAGTAGGACGTTTGTAGATTAAACATAATATTTCAGAACTATATTACAGATCAAGGAGCTGAGCTACTAATACCTCCGGGGTAAGGTAAAAACTGGAGAGGAAATTGCTGTGACTCTTTTTGATCCTTTCTTTTGCAACAAGTTTGTTGTTTTAATGCTTGAAGTGAACCTGAAAGCCTTCCTATAGATGTTGCAGAACTTTATAAGTTTAATTGTCCAAGTTAATGAAATAATTTTAACTACTGCTGACATCAGTAAGGGTTACTAGTCAGCACACATATTACCCATATTACCAAAGTAAAAACTCATATCCAGAATCTTTCCTAATGAGAAAGTGAACATTGTAATAGCCATTTCCTAAACAAACAAGACGGTCTGGAAATTCCTTTAAAAAACAAGAAGCACTGGTTTTCAAAATACTGTATATATTTTTCCTAATAAGCTACAGAAAGATTCTAGATTTTAGACCCACTTTAATAAACCATAAGTATAATTACTTCACACATAGTTGGATGTTTACTGTTCTAGCTTTACTATAACCAAAGATTGAACTTAATACCAATCACTACAGTAGCTGATTTTCCCAACAGAAATGTTTACCTTTTCTTGAGTAGATCATCGGGGATGGGGGGGCAAGCAATATCTCCTGTCGAGCAAGCGATATCTCCCTCGTGCATAGAACGCTCAGTAAATGAAGTAAATGAACATTCCAGACAAATCACCTGGCAGCAGGGCCCCATCGGGGAGGGGGAAACTAACACTAAAGTGAGGGGCCATAGGCACACCCCCAACGCACTGGCCCATTCTGTCTCCCTCCCACGCTTCTCTGCTCTGCCTCTGCTCCATGTACAGTTAGAGCAGGGCTAGAGGAGAATGGCTGCCGATGTCCACAGACACCGGCAGATATTTTGTTGTAGTCCTGCTCCAACTCTATAGTAAACACGGAGTGGAGGCAGAGCACAGAAGTGGAGAGGGAGACAGAGTGGGGCACTGAAGAGAGATGTCAGTGCTGGAACCCATAGAGCTGGTGAGTGAGCCGCGGCCGCTGCCTGCACATTCTACTTGGGGGCACATATGCTTGGCTACCTACACCTGACTTCCTATACTGGGGAAACCTATGCTTGGCTACCTAATACTGATGGCACCTAGATGCCTATACTTAGGGCACCTACATACCTATATTCCGGGCACCTACATACCTATACTGATGGAACCTATACCTGACTTCCTAAACTGGGGGCACCTATGCTTGGCTACCTTTATTGAGGGCACCTATGCCTAGCTACCCATACTGTATTCCTATACTGGGGACACCTGTAGCTGGCTATCTATACCGGAGGCACCTACGTCTGGCTACCTATACTGAGGGCATGAGGGCAGCTACACCAGGCTATCTATATTGAGGACACTAACACCTGGCTAATTATATGAGGCTACCTACGCCTGGCTATCAATACTGAGGGCATCTACACCTGGCTACCTATACTGAGGGCAGCTACACCTGGCTACCTATACTGAGGGCACAACATCTGGCTACCTATACTGGGGTGACCTACACCTGGCTACCTATACTGAGGGCACCTACACCTGGCTACCTATACTTGGGCCACCTACACTTGCTACCTATACTGGGGGTACCTATGCTTGGTTACCTATATTCAGGGCACCTACACCTGATTTAACATACTGGGGACACCTATGCTTGGCTACCTATACTGGGGGCACCTATAGCTGGCTGATTACACTGAGGACAACTACACCTGGCTACCTATACTGAGTAACACATGAGTTTTTTTTACTGAGGGCACCTATGCCTGGCTGCCTAGCAGTGTAAATTGTCGGTGCTGTGCGATCATTCCAAATTGGGCAGAGGGGGCCTAACTGTCCCACTGATTGATTTTACTAATATCCCTGAAAGGTTTTAGGCTTCATTTTTGTGTGCATTTCCATCCATTTCGTGGTTATAATTAGTATATTTCTATTATACACATGTGATTTGTCACGAAGATCTGAGCATTTGGCACGATGTGTCACGACTTCAAAAAGGTTGGGAACCACTGTTGTAAATGGTGGTGGGCATGGGGGTCGAATGGCTAATGGGCCCAGGCCTGATGATGTGTAGGTGGCCCAAAAATGTCTGATGGAGGCCCTGCCTGCAGACCTCACCACCACTGATAGATTATAGAATGTAAATCTGAGAGGAACGATTTTACAATGGGCAAACATTGACTAAACAACCTATAAATGTAATATTATAAAAAAAACTAAACATTTTTTATTCATTATGTCATTTTCACTACAGTTCCTCTTTAACTATCTCTGTCTCCCCACTGTAAGATTGGAGCAAGGAAGCTATACACAACAACTTGAGTTGCTGGAATCTAAAGCAGCACCCAGATTTCACATTCCTATACGATGTGTTAGCCAAACAAGCTAGCAATTAGCAAAACATAAAGTGTCTGTATTTTATTAAGTTTGCTTAAAAACCTTAACACCATTAAAAATTAGACTATGATTATCTACGCAAAACGTTTTTTTATTTTATTTTTTTGCCCTTTCTTGCGCTACTGTCATGTCTTTATCGCCAGCATGTACAGTGTAAGCATTTATCAAATGCTTGTATTAAAGCGGAATATAACCCTGCATTTCAACTTTGCTCTAAAATATTATTTACAGCATATTATATGCAAAAAGCATTTTTTTTTTTACTAGACCAGCATTGGAAGGGTTAAACACAGAGGTTTAAAGGTCCTGGAGAGATATGCAGAAGTTCAGATAGATACATTCTATTTAGTTACATGTATTTATTGATAAACAGTTACACACTCTTTGGCTGTCGTCCAAGCTCCTTCTCAGTGAGAGAGATGAGTCACATTCAACACTTAGATACATTATGTAAACAAAATGTATCTATTTCAGCTTCGGATGCGTCTGCAGAAATCTAAAGGAACTTTAAAGCCCTGTGTAACCCTTCCAATGCTGGTCTAGTAAAAAAAAAATGCTGGTTGCATATAATATACTGTAAATAATGTTTTAGAGCAAAGTTGAAATGCAGGGTTATATTCCGCTTTAATGGTAAAATAGTATGTGTTGGCCGACTGGCCGTGACCACCATATACAAATAATTCTTGTAAAATATTCACATACCACTTCAGAAGTGTTCCCTTCTTATGATAACCGGGCAGATACCATCAGTTCAGCAAATGCTGAATACGAACGTGTGCTGGCTAGTGGGAGTCATTACTTACTGCTAACATTATCAGTGACAAGCAAGTATCTGAAAATATCTTAAATATCATTAGGAAAGAATATTGTATCATTAATCATAGCCTAAAATTAAATACTTTAACTACACTTAGGTAAAAATACAATAACACAAAATAATTGTGGCAGAAAATAAAACATCATCTCCCAGTGCCAATTTCATGATTAGTTTGACCTCACAAAATTGGCAAGGAAAGGGGGCCAATAACAGCATTATGTTCTGTTTGCAATACTATTCTCAACATTACGTATATGTGGTTACAGAGATCCTCTCAGTATGTATACAAAAATATGGTAAAACCCTCTACACTAATTGAAAAACCTAGTATAATCCCGGGGGAATTCAATCCTATTGCATAATATTACAGTAGTACTGCTAGTGAACCTGTCAAGTCATATACCGCTTTCTATATGGTTATTACAATTTCATAAGATAGTATAAGATCTGGGAAGAAATGATTATTAAAGGATTTGACTGGAGAGCCTCAAAAGTTTCCATGCACTCTCATATGTTCCACAAGAAAGCAGTCTGTGTTTAGTAATCTAGAAATAAATTACTTGAGGCTCAAGTGTCATGAGCTTATTACCGACACAAGATGCATCTACTGGAAATGGTATTTCTGACAATAAGATGTGATATTCTTGTAATCTATTGCCCCCCAAAAAGTTGCACATAATCAGTTAATGATCTTATTGCTCATGATGGCAAACTTTGAGTCACCAGCAAAACTGAAGAATGGCTTAATAAGCAATCCTTGAGGAATCAATGCCAATCAGCCATGGTTTCTGTAACCAAAATAAGACAGAAATATTTTGGCAAGAAAGAATATTGTTTATTATGGGAATGTAGAAGTATCTTTGAGACTGGAGGTTTGTCCTAACCACCAATACCGGCACAAAACCACTCAATACCCAGAGAAGTATATGCAAAAAACAAGACATAAGGTACCATATGCAATTCGAGGTGATGAGAAGCTTGCAGCATATTAGCTTCTTATCACCTAAAATCGCTCAAGATTTATCAGCAAATCCAATGGCGGGCTTCACCAGAATGATGTAGATGTAGAGGCGCCCCAGTGTGCACAATTCATATGTTCAATGGAAAACACAGCTGCAGTGCCAGGAAAGTCCTTCCACTTCACCAATGAGAAGTATGAAATATATGCCACAGAGCAGGGTGATCCAACATCATAACGCAAACAGATGTATTCCAAAAGAAACAAAAAGAGGGACACAGAGAGCCCAATATAGTATAGTATGCACTGGTGAATGAAGGTGTGTGGAAAGAGTATGTGCAATATACTCACAAGTCAGGGTTACCATAGGCAACCACTGTAAAGGCAGGTGGGGAGATTAGACCTGTCCCCACTCAGGATTAAGAAGTCGCTCTCTGTAGATCAAGGAAAAAAGGGGTAACACCCCTCCACCAAGGGTGGATATGTATAATGTAGTATGGATACAGAGGCGTGAGAAGGATAAAAAGATCTAAAACGTTTAAAAGTGAGGAGGTAGTGGTGGACTTACCTCCTCTGGGCAGGCACAAGAAAATGCTGATCAATTTTCAGCAAAACAATTTATTTATTATTAATTTTACTGGAGTATGTAAATAAATTGTTTTGCTGAAAATTGATCAGCATTTTCTTGTGTCTGCACGGAGGAGGTAAGTCCACCACTACCTCCTCACTTTTTAGATCTTTTTATCCTTCTGGCGCCTCTGTATCCATACATACATACATACATACATGTCTTCCACCTCCAGAGCTCCCTCTCTTCAGATACCCAAACCTGTAGGTGACAACTCCAAGCACAGGAAGATAAAAAGAGGGATGCTCTCAGCGGATTTGTCAAAGATTCCTTTTATTCAGTATAAAACATTGGTTAAAATACTGCAAGGTCCACTTACTGCTGTTACCGGAGAGGGTCCTAACTGGCATAGGACCCTCTAGATGTAAGTGTACCTTGCTGTATATCCTCTGATGACGGTGGAAGGCCGAAACTAGTCAGGATGAGAGTGGGCAAAGTTGTCAAGTAAAAAGTTGCAAGTATCCATTTGTAGTACCACTTAAGTGGGAAGTGCTGTTACCGGAGAGGGTCCTAACTGGCATAGGGCCCTCTAGATGTAAGTGGACCTTGATGTATTTTAACCAATGTTTTATGCTGAATAAAAGGAATATTTGACAACTCCACTGAGAGCATCACTCTTTTTATCTTCCTGTGCATGGAGTTGGCACCTACAGGTTTGGATATCTAGAGAGAGGGAGCTCTGGATGTGGAATACACCTGTTTGCCGTTATGATTTTGAATCACCTAGCGCTGTGGCATACATTTCATACTTCACCAGAATGATGTCCAGGCGAGAAGAGCCTCATTCAGGAGATGAGTAGCTATTCACCTAAGCATTGCTCGCGGCAGCCAGACGATGGGGAGCAAGGTATTTGTGCCTTGGTGCTGTCCTTCACTCCCCTGACAGATCTGTCACTTTTGATGCTTGCAGCAGCTTCAGTCCCGGTCACCCCGGAGCTCACCCAATGTTTGGTTACTACATTCCATTCCGTCTTCAGCTTAACCACCATACACACAGGGACTACTGTGCTGCTCTCCGCTGTTTCTGACTTCTATTACAGAATTCTGGAGCCCTACAAAAACCTCTTCATAGCTCCTGCCAGGACTCCCCATTGGACCACAAAGTGGACCAGTGAGAATCCTCTTAAGAATCTCTAGGAGGATTTCTTATTGGACTACGTAGTAGATCAATGGGGAGCCCCAGTGGGAGCTATGAAGATGTTTTAGCCAGGTTCCAGTGTCTGCCTTTTGTTTCCTTCCTAGTCATTCTGGATAGTAAACTTCCCTGTACTTTCTCACTGCCATGTGTTTTGTTAGACAAGTTACTGTATTAGATTGTCACATTTACGTTTGCTACCTATAAATTCTGTACTTTTTAAAAAATTCTGTTGTGCCAGTTCATTGGCATTGATCTCTGAACACTATAGATCACTGAACACTTGTCCCTACTTCCAGTCACTTGGGGCCCGTGCACCTTTCAATCATTTGGCCTCTACAGAATCACATGCAATGAGCAGAGGGGAGGATTTAAACTGCTCTCCCTTCTGAAATTATATTAGGGAAAAAGAAAAGTGGAGGCGGCACTGCAGTTTGATGGGGATGCTTGTGCCTACAACCAGGAACATATTTTTGTATGGTGTACTGTGGACCAATCGTGAGATCAAAAACATTATTCACAAAGTGGACAGGTAGTCTAGCATGGCCATCAGTGATTTATGTCTATTCTCAATGAAGCACTAACCTGCTAATACATCAGGCCCTTCTGCAATTCACTTTTTCTCCTTAGTTTTCTCCAAATTGATATTTTCATTCCTTGTCAATAAAATGTCTTTTAAACAGCAGCAAACAAGAAAATACACAAAATAATTTTGGTAGTACCTTTCCTACTACTTTTGGTACTTTTGAAATTGCAAAATGTAGAATAGTTATTTATATAAAGAGAAAATGGAGAAGAAAAGTTAGTGAGTGTTACAGAGGGGAGTGCTTGTGGAGCAGTTAGAGGGAAGTGCTTGTTTAGCAGTGGGAGCCAGGTAATAGGTAGCCTGACCATTGTTCCATTCTGTGATGTGCTTCTTCAGCCTAGGAAGAAGTATGTCCCTGCACAATATGGTTGCCAAGCTACAATTACCTGCCACCCACTGCTCCACAAGCACTCCCCTCGGAAACACCTGGTCAGGGCCGGTACTAGCTACAATGGGGCCCTGGGGCAAAAGTAACTTGGGGGCCCCCCTGACACCCCCCTTTCAACCAAATCACCCCCAGGGCCCCTGAGTCAGCTTCCAGGCCCAATCAAATCTCCCCACCACACAATATCATTAGTTGTCCATCAAATGTCCCTTAAAAAGCTTTTTTTGCAGTTCCCATTATTCACACCTCCTCCTTTTCCTGTACAGACTAAACACACAGCATCTCCGCTGTCATAGGTCACCATTGTTGGAGGGGAGGAGATGCACCTTGGGGGCCCCTGCAGGGTCTGGGGCAATTGCCCTCTTTGCCTATATGGAAGTGCTGGCCCTGCACCCGGTGAGAAACACCTGATGGATTACCATGTCAGTGCTTCATTGAGAATAAACATCATTCACTGATGGCAGTGTCAGACTACCCTGTCCATTTTATGAACAACCCTTCTGAAATTATGCTTCCCTACTGACTGACATTCCATTGGCTGCCAGTCCACTGGAAGGTGTAGTAAGTGTGGTAAATCAAGGAGTGCTAACTAGTCAGGTTGTAGTCATGTGACTAAAAAGGGCATGGCGGGGTGTGGGGTAAAAAGGGCACAGAGGTGTGAATGTTTGCAGTGAGGTGATACACCCCAGTGAACCATTTTTTTTTGTTTATTTTGCAAAAAGTAAAAATATTAAATACTGAATCATAAATGTAAAATAGTATTCTTACAATGACATAAGCTGAACACATGCCTGAACTGGTGCTTTAAGTCTTTCACAGAATGTTCTGAACACCTTCCTGGGTGGCCAGCATGCAGGTCACAAGCCTGGTTTTAGAGTGCAAATGCAGGAAGAACGTCTTCCGGACTTGTTTCCTGACTTCATAAAATTAAACCAAGACAGAACTCTGCTGATGTGGTTTAGACAAATCTAAAAATAAAAATGTATATTAATGTTATATATGACTGTACGCATGCTAAAAATATCTTGAACTGTATTTTGTATCTGCACAGAACTTTAGAATAAATTTAAAAGCACAGCTTTTGTTCCTCAAACAGCTTGAGGAAGGATTCAAATATTTGGTACTTTTTTTTTATATTGTATAACATGCAATTATACGGTTTGCTCTATGTCATGTTACAAAATGTTACTATCCACATCTATGACCCACCTATGGTCAAAACTTGGGTTGTGTGTTCTAAGCTGAATAGAAAAACGAAACAACAAAAACCCTGGTCTCTCAGAGTGCGCTCATTCTGCTCTTTTAGGCCTTGTTCACATTATAGGCATTTTGTAAAATTTTAAGCACGGGTGATTTTCAAAATCACCCTGAAAGTACTTGTCCAATGATTCTCTATGAGAGAGTTCATAACAGAACGGTTCGTTTGTGATTCATTTTGAAAAGCGGTACTTGGGCCATTTTTGAGGTGATTTGCCTCAATGGAAGGTATAGGAAAAACGCTCACAAAATCACTTTGGCAATCGATGGCGTGAGCGTTTTGTAAAAAAAAAAATACATTGTATTTATTTTTTTCAGATTTTTTTTCCGGATCAAAAGTCGGAAGCACTCTGCAAAAGTGCTTACAGAAAGCCCACAAATGCGAGCAAACGTGCAGAAAATCGCCAGAAATCGCTTTCAAAAAATGCCAAAAAATAAGCCCACCGCAGACGGACACGCGAGCCGAACGCAATGTGAACAAGACCTAAAAGTGTTTACTGTAGTTAACCCAAATCACCTGGAGTATAAGTGAGGTAACCAGAATTATATAGACAGGAGTGATGGAAAGATGATGAAGGGGAAATGATGATTTTAAACTAAAAAATAAAAAGCCTCCCTCCATTTACACAGCATCCTTATCCAACATTTTGACAAAGGGTTCATGCCCACCTTGTATTTTAGGGAAGCTGGGATAACTAGAACCATGTATGCTACAATAACTCCCAAGAGGTGACATAATTGGAAGCTACCTTTAATATAATGGGACCCCAAATACCTACCAACCTCCAGGTGGAATGAGGGGTGCATTAATGAACCATAAAGTGCTTAAAGTAAAAATAAATTCTTAAACAAAAAAATAGTTTTTCTAACTTTGGCTGCAGTAGTGACTAAATCACAGACCTGAAACAAGCATGCAGCTAATCCAGTCAGACTTTAGTCACAGCACCTGATCTGCATGCTTGTTCAGGGTCTATGGCTAAAAGTATAAAAGGCAGAAGATCAGCAGGCCAGCCAGGCAATATGCATGGTTTAAAAGGAAATAAATATGACAACCTCTTAATCCATTTTGCTTTAGTTTCCCTTTAAGTCACAGACCCAGAATCAGTTTCCAGATCACGTGCTCTGACTAAAGTCTGACTACACAAGAGCCATGCTTGTTTCACATATGACAGTCAGATGCTATAGAAGCCAAAATATGTAGCAGGTCAATCAGGAAGCTAGCATTGTTTTGAAAGGAAATAATTATGGCCATTTACTACAGGGTCCGTTAAAAGTATTTTATCAGACCAGAAGCAGAAATTCACCCAGGTAGAGACGGGGCCTGATTCACTGTCAAGACTGTAATAAAAAGTGTGTGTGTGTGTAGGTGTGTGTAGGTGGGTGTGTGTAGGTGTGTGTGTGTAGGTGTGTGTGTGTAGGTGTGTGTGTGTGTGTGTGTGTGTCCACTAATGCAGTTGTGTCCGCTTCTGTCCGCTTTTCAGCATCTGTAACATTCATGTGTAACTTAAAAGCGGACACACTGCGTCAGTGGGCTCAGGCCCTAAAAGGATTACTGGGGGGTGGGTGGCTGGGTTACAGGTACTGGTTGCACTGTTTACATAGGGAGGGGGGAAATATATTGGCTGCACTGCTTACTAACGAGGTTTAAAAGGAAATAAATATGACAACCTCTAAATCCTGAGCTGCATTTGAGGACCAAGAGGGTTTATGGCTGCATGGGGAGGGAGGCTGGAGGACATATTGGGCTTAACTTGAGGGTCAGGAGGAGTTAATGGCTGCTATACATTAGGCAGTGCAGCCATTTACACCATCTTGTCCCCAACTGTAGACATTAAGGGAGACTTAAGTTTAAATAAAAAATTATTTGCACTTACCTGGGGCTTTTTGCAGCCCCCTGCAGTCCTCCTATGCCCACGACGCTGGTCCAAGTCCCTCCGGCCAGTAGCTGCGACCCCTGTTAAGGTGGCCGGTCACCACCAGTCGATGGCTACTGCACATGCGCAGCCCTGAGCCAAGCACACCTTGATCGTGCTCCGATGGTCAGGAGCGCTCTGGGTATATGCAATATTTACTTCCATGTACTGCACATGTGCAGTAAGCTCCTGGCTGTGGGAGTGCAGTGAGGAGGCACATGGCCAGCCAGCTTAGCAGGGGCCGCTGCTGCTGGCAGGAGGGACTTGGACGGGCATTGTGGGCACAGAACGACTCAAGGGGCCCGCAAGAAGCCCCAGGTAATTTCAACTCTTTTTAAGTCCACTTTACATATCCTTTAACTTAACTGAATAGACTTATACTTGAGTAATTAAAAAATCCAGCGTAAGAGGGTTAATACTGGGGTCAATCTACACAAGAGGTCAACATTTTCTAGAATATATGATACCTAACCGACTTAAAGGTTTCTTTAAACCTCCTTTATCAAGACCTCTAGGAGCTCGTTCAGTCTAGGTATGGTGATTTTACAGTCCTCAAACACAGAGTACATCAAACAAAAAATGCATACCTACTTTATATTTTTCTTAACCAAAATAATCATTCCTGATTGTTTTGCTAAAGCAGTTTACATGCATCTGCTGATGTCACTGGCCTCCTCTTCAGTGATCCACCAGGACAGATCCCACCCACCTAATTATCTACTGTTCTATAGTAAAGTCAAAGGAAGTTCCTCCAGCATTGTGCCATTCTTGTATTCACCCTTATTCCCATTAACGATACAATCTCCTGGACAATCGATAGTCCAATGAGATCATTATGATTGACTGGAAACAATCCTTCAGGCCCACTTACAAAGAAAACTGCTGATCATTTTAATCAGATGAATGGAATCCATCCTTTTTTGCTATTCTATTCCATTAATCAATCTGATTGTATTGGTTATCAGTTTTCCTTCTGTTAGTGTGCCTGAAAGATTGTTTCTGAATGATCATAATGATCGAATCAAATGATCAATCATCTGGAGATTGAATCGTTAATGGCCACCTTAAGAACTGCTTTGGCTGGGATGCAGAGCAGCATTCAGTATAGTGATGATTCAAAAACGGCTACTTGAAATTATCTGTATAGATTATTTTGGTGTTTTGGGTGACAAATGTTTAAACTGTGCATAGCCTTAAATGCCTAAAGCCCAATCTACACGATATGAGTCTTTGTGCGATTCGATTCTATTTACGATCTGATTAAATCCAACATGTCCAATCGGGATTCCATTGCAAAACAATGGCAAATCGAATTGAATCGAATACCGATCGGACATGTCAGATTTAATCGGATCATAAATAAAATCGTAATTGAATCGCACAAAGAATCATATCACGTAGATGGGGCTTAAGACCATTCAATATCTGTGCACCCAAACTAATGCTGGTAAACCCAATAAGAGGTGGTGAACACAGAATCAATCAAAGTGAGCTTTAATGCAACTAATGCACAGTATAAGTGAAGGAAATTTCTGTTTCCCTATGCCTCAGTTTTCATTCACGCATTTTGACACAAATGCAATGCACACAGTCACACACACACAAAAATTCATAGCAACAAATAGAATCTCTGAATAACTAATCAGTTAAAATGTATCCATTTTTATCAACTTTCAATGCAAACCAGCCCCTTGCAAAACAATATGTAATAACCAATAATATGGTGCTACCATGTTGGGTAAAGTTGCATCAAAAAATGACCACAATTATTGAAATATTTGAAATATACTAGTTTGAAAATGACAAGCCCATTTTTTTTTTAAAGTTTGAAACAATTATCTTGAATGTAACAGCCATTGCAGGATGTACCAGCCTCCTTCACACTAGGGACATTGCTGTACGCTTTTACAGCACTAAGTGCTTTGCTAGGTACAGCGTTTTCCTTTGATTCTAATGAACCACGTTCACATCTATGCACTTTGTTATTGTCCGTTTGAAATGTGGTGTTGCATGCATTTCTGTGCGTTGCACTGTGAAGTGCACAGCCATGTAATTGAATGGGTGTGATTTTTTATCGCATAGAAGCACATAGCAATGCACTTTGGAGATGTGTTTTTACCCCTGATAAAAATAAAAACAAAATTTTTTAAATGAAAATAAATCTTTATTGACAACTGCTACATCAAATAAGCAAAACATGCTGAACAAAAACGTGTTTAAAATACATGGGTCCACTTAAAAAAAGCGCAACACACTGAAATGCGTTATAAAACTCGCATCAGTGCAGGTGTATATCATGTGCTTAAATACGTTTCTGAATGAGGCCTAAAACGCTGGGTTCATTTAGATCCTTTCCTACTAGGAATGTAACAATGTACAGAATGTAAGAACACATGGTGAAGGGACCATAGACTGCCTAGTTGTAGCAGGTGCTATTGATTCAGCATGTGCGTGCCATCTAAATCATTGTTTTTGTAACCTACCCTGCAAATAGAAAACTGAGTTGAAATTCTCAATTACAAATATGCCCAACACACCGCCCACTTTCCCATTTTAGAAGTTAAGTCTAGTATTTTTGACTCTGTTTTTTTTCAATGAGAAATGCATTGCTCTTAAATAAACATGATTATACCCTGCATGGATATACAGTTTAATTCAAATCCTAAAAATAAAATGAGAGACGTCAATTAGATCTAAGCTGCACAACAATTTAAATTCTAATTGGCTTGTGGTTATTCCACAACTGGGAGTTTAACCCAGCAAGTCTGAAACAGGATGACAGTCTATAAAAACAAGCACCTCATACATCACTGTTACAGAATCCAGTTTGCCAGTGTAATGTCATTGATTTTAATGCGTTGGTCTCATCTAATGCAGCCTATTTTGAAGACCTATGAGTTAACAACTCTCAGGAGCTCTTTTACGGTGTGGCTTACAGCTCTTATGATCTAAAGCAAGTGACTACAAGAACAGTGCATGCAAAATAGCCTGTGAGATTACACCACAGACATCATATGTGGAAATCATATTTTTTCTGTGCTAGATGGAAAAAAAATTCCAGCTGCTCACTTAAAGGACAACAGACCTGAGAGGTATATGGAGGCTGCCATAATTATTTCTTTTTAAGCAATGCAGAATGCCTGGCTGACCTACTTTTCCAGCCATTGAACCTGAACAAGCACGCATATCAGGCCCGGATTTACCTCACAGGAGCCTATAGGCACAGATGTCCTGACACCTTAGAATTCTTCCTCCATGAACCTGCAAACCCCCGCTGAACCGCAACGCAAGTGTGCTCGCCGGCCTAGCTGCCACTTCTCCCTTACTTCCCTTGCCTGTCATAGGTAGCTAGAGGTGCCCCTTAGTGTTAGGTAGCAAGAAGCACCCTCAATATTAAGCAGCTAAAGGTGCCCTCAAATATTAGGTAGCTAGAGGAATCTCAGTATTGTGTAGCTAGAGGTGCCCCTGACTGAAGGGAGATCTAGTCAGTGGAATGCCAAGAGCAGGATGAGTAACCGCTCACTTACAATATCAGCAGGACTCTGCATAGGAAAGGGAAGCACTAGGGAAGGGGAGTGAGACGCCTTTCCACCATCAGGCGCCTGTAGGCACGAGCCTACAGTGCCTTATGGAAAATCCGGCCCTGACGCTGATCTGATGTTTACCTTAAATTTTACTGCATTTGTCGCATGCTTGTTTCAGGTATGTGATTCAGACACTACTGATGCATGGAAGTTCAGCAGGATGCCAGGCAACTGGTACTGTTTAAAAGGAAATAAATATGGCAGCCTCCATATCCCTCTCAGGTCCGGTGTCCTGTAACCCTTTTGCTGGCAGCCGATTTGTCCTAAACACGAACATATACTGCCAAGCAGTTTTTAGACATTTTGCGCTCATTAGGTTTACTTAGGAATTTTTTTACAAGAAAACCTACAAGAAATAGGACATATTTTATATTTTTTTTCTATAATGAATTGGGCTTGAACACTGAAACATTTTGTACTTTTTCTGGAGATATAACACATTTTTTTTGAGTGAAATATGTTAAAAAAAAGTTAAATAAAAAATAAATATTTTTCTGTTGTGTTTTTTTTTTTCAAAGAAGAATTACATTTACTGGTAAAAAATGTACTGTTTGTAAAAGTCCTGATTTTGCTGAATTCAACTATACCATATATGTATTAGTATCCCACTTTTCTTGTCCTGGAATAGATGTGCGAGTACAGGTAGCCAGATATAGGTGCAGTCTGTATAGGTAGCCAGGAATAGATGCACAGTCCAGGTAGCCAGGTATAGGTGGCAGCCAGTATAGGTAGCCAGCTATAGATTCCACCAGTATAGGTAGCCAGGAATAGGTGGCCCTGTATAGGTAGCAGGTATAGGTGCCCCAGAATAAGTAGCAGGTATAGGTGTCCCAGTATAGGTAGCTGGTATAGGTGCAGCGGTATAGGGAGCTGGTATAGGTACCACCATGTAACGATCGGTGTCAGCACACAGAGAGAATCTGATTATTGGTGATCTGCAGTATCACCAAGAATACAGATATATACCTGATTATTGATGATCTGCAGAATCACCAATAATACAGATATAGTACTAACCTCTGGACACCTGTATATATCGTGAGTGTTTGGTGTAACAGTATTTACTTTGAGTAATGCACCTGATGAGCAGGTGGTCCTTGTCTTTTGAGAAGCACAAGAACCTTCCAGCAGCCTGAGATCTTCCAAGGGGTGGAGTCTCAGGCTGAAGATAGGAAGGGCCAGTGAGTGAGTGACACCTGAAGGTGGATGTCACTAGCTGATCTGGAGACTATCTCCTAAAGGAGAGAGATAGCTCTCGAGGTCGGGCAAGCCAGGTCGGCAACACACAGACAGACAAAGTATAAAGACAGAAGACTGATTCGGTATCCAAGGCAGGCAGGGTTGGCAACGGATGATCAGATATGCGTGGTACCAAATCAGCGAGCGGAGAGGTAGTCAGGAAAGCAATAGGTCATAACAGATATCAAACAATGCCTAGTCTTGGGTGTGAGGTCCGTGGTCTCTACACCCTGGAACTAGTCTGATGTATAACAGAATGATACACAAGTTCCCTAATCTTGGGTGTGAGTTCCGTGGTCTCTACATCCTGGAACTAGTCTGATGTATAACAGAATGATACACAAGTTCCCTAATCTTGAGTGTGAGGTCCGTGGTCTCAACACCCTGGAACTAGTCTGAAGTATAATACAATAATAACACAGTAGTAATCTGGCTCAGTGTGAATTCCCAGGTCCTCCTGGTTCAAACACACTGTTGGATCTGACTAAGGTCTGAGTGCTTCCACGTAGTGATCGCAACGGCAGACGACTTGAGACTGACCAGCAGTGACTATATATAGAGTAGCGCTCTCTGGCGCCACCCCTAAGTGATAGACCAATAGCCACTTGCTCTGAGGTCAGCTGACCATCCTGATCAGCTGATCCCCCCTTGGCTGTCATAAAAGTTCTGCCTCTCAGCGCGCGCGCGTGCGTATTCCTGAATCTGTGTGAACTAAAAACCTAGCCACACCAGACTCATGCTGCTGCGTACAAACCGCCATACTGGACGCGGAACCAGCCGCCTTGCTATCAGTACCCGCGGCGGCTCTTCCGCGTTCTCTCACAGTACCAGACACATGCTTCTGCGTGCAAACCGCCACGCTGGACGCGGAATTAGCTGCCTTGCTGTCAGCACACGCGGCGGCTTTTCCGCGTTCTCTCACACCCCAGTATAGATACCAGGTATAGGTAGCAGGTATAGTTTCCACAGCATAAGTAGGCATAGGAGCCCCCAGTGTAGGTAACAGGTATAGGGGCCACTGCCGGGAGGAGGGCCAACATCAGCCTCCCTCCACATAGCCCCCCTCTTGTGCCCCCCCCCCCTGTATGGCTGAAGCTCAGCAGTCGGTGTGTAATTAACTCACCCAATTTCTGGCTCCACGCGGTTTTCCCTCCAGCAGCAGGCTCCTCTCTGCTATCTTTCTCATTGCTTGATCTCTGTATGACGCATAGTTACTACGCATCATGCAGGAAGTAGAGAGGAGAGAGAGAGGAGGCAGCTGCTGGAGTGGGACACGGGCATAGCGCCAGCAATCAGGTGAGTAATTACACTCCAACACTACTCCAGCCATGCAGGGAGGCAGAGGAGGGGTGCCCACATGGATGGAGGGGGGAAGAAAGAAATGAAGTTGGCCCCCCTCCCCACTACTTCCCTGGGGACAAAACTACCAATAACGTACTAGGCAGGATGCTGGCAGGTAAAGCATTTACCTGCCACAATGTACCTAGTACATGCTTGGCAGTAAAAGGGTTAAAAAGTAAAGCATTAAAACCTGATATATGAGAGTGATATGGCAGCCTCCATATCCCTCTCAGGTGAGGTGCCCTTTAAAAAGTAAAGCATTAAAACCTGTTATGTCTTATAACAGCTTTAACTGCTTCCTGACCGCCTAACGCCAATGGGCGTTGGGAAGCTGGCAGCCCCAGGACCGCATAACGCCAATTGGCGTCATGTCCTTGGGTGGGGTTTTAGCAGGAGATCCCACACACCAATGCGCGCACATCTTCACTTGAATGACAGAGCCCCACTCCGTCATCAGTCTCCCAGTGCCATTCGCCACTAGGAGACTGTTAATTGGAGAAACCGCCATCTATTTTTATTGTACAGTGCTGTAAGCTATGGCAGCGCTGTACTGTGAACAGCCATGTCACTCGGCTTTCCCCAGGGAGGCTTAACAGTGATCGGCTCTCATAGGCTGATGCCTATGACTTCCGACCACTGTCATTGGCTGGGGAGGGAGGGGCAAGTAAAAAAAAAAACTACACATTTGTAATAAAAACAAAAATCAAATTAATAAAAAAATAACACTGCCTGCAGCAGGGATCAGAGCCCACCAACAGAAAGCTCTGTTAGTGGGCAGAAAAGGGGGGGGGGGTGGGATTCATTTGTGTGCACGGTGGTGTGGCTCTGCAGCAAGCCATTGAAGCTGCAGAACCCTAATTTGTAAAAAAAAACAAAAAACAGCCTGGTTACTAGAGGGGTTAAAGCCTGTGGTCCTCAAGTAGTTAAAGGAAACATGAACGTGGAAAAATAAAAAATTATGCATAACTGGGGCCTCCTCCAACACCCTTCAGGCCTCGTTTCACAGAATGCTCTGAGAGGAGAATTTGGCATAGCTAAGCAGCCTAGGCAGTGACATCACTGAGAGGACATTGATACCTACCAATATACAGCGATATATAGGGAGTGTTTCTGATGCTGAAACCAGGACAATTCATTTAAAAGTAGGTATCCTGAATAATTTACTTCATTCCATTATATGTCACTACAGTACCTCTGTTACACATTCACATATCTACCAATTTTTCAGCAAATATGTACAAAAACAAGCAAAACTGACGATAACTAACTCTAATAATAGTAATTATAACAAACAATCTACTCAAAAAATATTATAAGAACAACAGTTTTATTTCCCTTTAACCTCTTGACGACCAGCTAACGCCGATTGGCGTAAACTGGTCGTCTGCGGGTTACCATGGAAACGGCCGCTCGATCGAGCGGCCTTTCCATGTCAGTTCACGGAGGGTGTCTCCGTGAACAGCCGGAGAGCTGCCGATCGCAGCTCTCCGGCAAAATGTAAACAGGCGGGGAAGAAATCCCCGCTGTTTACATCATACGGCGCTGCTGCGCAGCAGCGCCGTCAGGCAGATCGGCGATCCCCGGCCTCTGATTGGCCGGGGATCGCCGGCATATGATAGGCTGAAGCCTATCCTACAATGCGCAGGACGGAACTCCGTCCTGCGCATTACGGAGAGAGGGAGGGAGGTAAGGAGCGGGAGGGCAGAAATGGCTGCGGAGGGGGGCTTTGAGAAGCCCCCCCCGCAAAACGCAGATGGCCGGCGGCTATCAGACCCCCCCAGCAGGACATCCCCCTAGTGGGAAAAAAAAGGGGGGTAGTCTGATCGCCCTGCTGGACTCCTGATCGGTGCTGCGGGCTTTAGAGCCCACGCAGCACCGATCAGTGTAAAATCCACTGGTCGGCAAGTGGTTAATATAATTTCAGTCAAAAACGCTAACATTTGCCCCAGTTGTTGATGGGACTCACCTGTGGTGGGAACAGCAAAATGTCAACGTTGCACAATATTTTATATCAAAGTAAAAAAGCATGTGATTTCATGTTTAAGAGACATATGCAAATTCAAAATCTGAATGCATATAGAAAGAGCATGTGACTTGAACTAAATCATGAACACATTAGGTTTTCTAGCATGGTTTACTGTAAATAAAATAAACTACTGTGAAAGTATATAAGCTGACAAGAATGAACACTAATATAAGGAAGTTATTCACAGAAACTTCATTCTAAAACACAGTCCGCTTCAAATCTTTCCATTCCAAGCAGGGTAGTGGGAAAAAATATAATGTTTGCCCTTGAAAGAAGCATACTGTCTCCAAATTGAGATTGCCTCTGGCCAAAATTCATAACAAAGATTTGGACGTTGTCATTAAAGTTTGGACATCCGGCATGCACAGCTATTAACCTACCCAGCGTTCAATTTCCCCAGGATTTCTGTGCAAACAGTGATAAAATGTATTTTTAAAACTTTTTTTTCTCTGTAACTTGCCAAAATGTGTCAAGCAAGGGTCTAGTATACAGTGCAGGAGAGTATTGATGTGTATGCATGTTTATACTGTTCACAGCATGTTTTTTTGAACGGACATTTCTGTCCAGCGTACATTTGAAATCGGCGCCGGTAGACTTGGGCGCAGGATACAGCGGTATATGGCTGATCCTGCTTCTGCACAAGTCCGGGCCGATTTAATTACTATTCCCCCTCCAGGCCGACATGGATAGTGGGGGAATGAAATAATTCGGCTTCCAGCGATTGCTGGAGGCCGAATTATTATGTTTTTAAGCAACTTCGGCTCTGTCTTCTGACGGAGCCGACGTTACTCACTGAGCGCTTCAATAGGAATGATTCCTATTGAAGTCTATGGAGGCGCCGGCTGCGCCCAAATCTAGCAGCGCTGAAAAGCACTGCTCCGTCTGTCCATACCGCTAGGGAGGTTAAGAAAAAAAAAAAGAGAAAAAAAAAACTTCTACCACATGTGTGTGATTATGTTATGCCATTATCTGCAAAAATATCTACTCAGGTCAATGAAATATAATCTACTGTAAGAAGTTGTATTAACAGTGACAATTGAAAAAAAAAATATATATATATATATGCCTGTGAATAAAAAAGTAAATTATAGCTTATTGCTCCATCTCTTCATCCACTGCTAGATTTCATGAGAGATAGCCCAAAAGATGGTACAATAGGAACATACATTAAAGATACATGCACACAGTATAAATGTCTCCCAGAATGATCTTTTAGGGATTGTTCTGGGTTAAAATTCAGCTGTAATCAGTGTAAAAATATATCACTTGGCTTTTGTAACGATCGGTGAAGCACAGAGAGGTCTGATTACCGGTGATCTGCAGTATCACGGGGAATACAGACGTATACCAGATTATAAGTGATCTGCAGTCTTACCGATAATCCAATATACTAGCTAACCTCTGTTCACCTGAGTAGAGTGTGGTGTTTGGTGTAACAGTAACACTTAGAGGACTAGGCCTCAGTGCAGCAAGGAGTACTGCACAGATTCCTTCCGCAGACCTGAGCTCTCCGAGACGGGAGGAGTCAGACTGACAGTAGGAAGGATAGTCTGAGAGTGACACTCAGGAGGAGATGTCACTGACAGGACGAGGAACCGCCTCCAAGCGTAAGGTCGGTTCTCGAGGTCGGACAAGCCAGGTCGTACACACACGGACAGACAAAGTACAAGATCATAAGGCAGAGGCGGAGTCTAGGTACAGACAGAGTTCGGCAACAGGGTATCAGAAATATCGAGGTACAAGATCAGGAGGCAGAAGCAGAGTCTAAGGACGAGCCGGGGTTCGGCAACAGAGTATCAGAAATATCGAGGTACAAGATCAGAGTTCAGGAGGATAGTCAGGCAAGCAGGAAGTCATAACAGATAGTCACAATCAAACTAGTACTTTAGCTATCAACAGAATCTAGCTAAGTGTAGGATTACAGCTCCAGCTGGTCCCGGCACACTTACGGATCTGACTACGGATCTGGGTGCTCCCACATGTGTGATCGCACACCAGACAAGGAACAAGTGAACAGCCAGCAGTATATATACTCAAGGACCTTTCCAGGACCTCCCTAATTGCTGGACCAATGAAAGTTGTGGAAAATGTCAGCTGACCAGCCTGGTCAGCTGACTACTTCTGGCTGTTATATAAGCTCTGTCTCTGTGCGCGCGCGCGTGTCACTCTGAATCCTGGTGGACTATCAGTCCCAGCCACACCAGAACTGTCTTGCAATGTATCTTGAGCACCGCGTGTGGGGGCCGCTTCCAATGCGGATTTCGCCGTTTTCAATGCGGAATCCGCCGTTCCCAATGCGGATTCCGCCGCTCTGCCTAAGCGGCATGCGGCGGTTTTTCCGCGTTGTGATGCCCTGCTGGACGCGGAAACAGCCGTCTCACTTTGAGAGACAGCGGCTTTTCCGCGTTTCATCACAGTACCCCCCCCCCCCCCCGAGGAGTGGACTCCGGACAACTCCTACCAGGTTTCTCGGGGTGTAAGACATGAAATTCCCTTACTAACTCATCCGCATGCATGCAGTTCCCAGGTACCCATTGCCTCTCTTCAATGCCATACCCTTTCCAATGTACCAGATACTGTGTAGAATTTTGTACTACCCGAGAATCTAAAATCTTCTCGACTTCATATTCCGGTCGATCATCAATTATTACCGGAGGAGGAGGATTGAGACCCACATGAACTGCAGGTTTCAGTAGGGATACATGGAAGGACCTAACGCCACGCATGCTCGTAGGGAGATCAATGGCATATGTGACATTGTTGATTTTCTTTGCTACCCGGAATGGGCCCATGAATCTGGGCCCCACCTTGGCTGAGGGCTGTCTCAAGGTCAAGTGGCGGGTGGACACCCAGACCAAGTCTCCTGGTTGAAACCTCCACTCTAAAGAGCGTCTCTTGTCCGCTTGACCTTTCTGACTCTGAAATGCTTTCACTAGATTATCTTTTATGGTCCACCACATGTCCCTAAATGACCTCTGCCAGGCCTCCAAGGCTGGGAATGGGTTGGACGCAATCGGTAACGGAGAGAATTTAGGTAATCTCCCGGTCACTATCTGAAATGGACAGAAACCCGAGGAAGAACTCTAAGTTATTGTGCGCAAATTCTGCGTACGGTAAAAATTTGACCCAATCACTCTGCGCTTCAGCAACGTAACATCTTAAAAATTGCTCTAATGATTGGTTGACCCTCTCCATTTGGCCATTTGTCTGTGGGTGGTAGCCTGAAGAAAATGACAGTCCTATGCCCATTTGGTGACAGAATGCCCTCCAAAACTGGACTCCCCGATCGGATACTATGTCTTCCGGAGTGCCATGCAGCCGGAAGATATGGGTGATGAATAGGTCGGCCAATTCCTGGGCCGAGGGGAGTCCTTTCAAGGGCACGAAATGGGCCATTTTTACTAAAGCGGTCGACTACCACCCAGAAGACCGACATGCCCTCCGACCTAGGAAGCTTCCCCACAAAATCCATGGACAAGTGGGTCCATGGTTCGCTCGGGGTGGGCAAAGGCTGCAGAGTACCTACAGATGCCAGCCGGGAGGGCTTGCTTTTTGCGCACACTGCACATTCCCTGACAAACTTTTTGCAGTCAGCTGCTAGGGAAGGCCACCACGCACACCTGGCCACTAAATCCTGCGTTCTAGACGCCCCAGGATGTCCCGCATTCTTGTGTGAGTGGACCATCTCCAAGATCTGGAGACGGAAGGGCAACGGGATAAACAAAACCCCCTCAGGTTTCCCTTCCGGGACATCCTGCTGGAAAGGACCCAAAGTTTACCTCCAATCCTTCCAAGTCTCGGTAGCGGCTAACACCAACTTTCATGGAACAATGGTCTCAGGAACAGAGGGCTGTGCTGTCTCTGGCTCGAAACACCTAGAGAGTGCATCCGCCTTGGTATTCTTACTACCTGGAGTGTACGTAATTAAGAATGTGAACCTCGAAAAAAATAACGACCATTGAGCCTGCCGAGGGCTTAACCTTTTAGCCCCCTCAATGTACTCGAGATTCTTGTGGTCGGTATAAACCGTGATCGTGTGCTCCGCTCCTTCCAGCCAATGACGCCACTCGTCGAAGGCTAGTTTGATGGCTAGGAGCTCCCTGTTGCCTAGATCGTAGTTTCTCTCTGCCGGAGAGAACCTTCGTGAAAAATAGGCACACGGTTGTAATCTCCCCTGAAGACCTGAACGTTGAGACAGCACAGCCCCCACTCCAATCTCTGAGGCGTCTACCTCAACTATGAACGGGAGAGAAGTGTCCACGTGCCTCAATATGGGTGCTGAGCAGAACAACCCCTTTAAAGTAGCGAATGCCTGTAAGGCCTCGGGAGGCCAATGAGTGGTGTCTGCCCCTTTTTTTGTAAGACTGGTAAGGGGTGCAATTACTGTGGAGTATCCCTTAATAAACCTTCTATAGTAGTTTGCAAAACCCAAGAAGCGTTGTAAGGACTTTAACCCCACCGGCTGCGGCCACTCCAAGACAGCAGAGACCTTGGCAGGGTCCATAGATAGGCCCGAGGTGGAGATTATATATCCCAGAAAAGCCACTGACGTGACCTCAAAAATGCACTTTTCCAGTTTAGCATATAACAAATTCTGCCTCAGTTTGTTCAAAACCCATCTGACATGAGTCCTGTGATCAGAGAGGTTGTTAGAAAAGATAAGGATGTCGTCAAGGTAAACTAAAACGAACTTCCCCAACACCTCCCTAAAGACCTCATTAATGAGTTCCTGGAAAACGGCCGGGGCATTACATAACCCAAAGGGCATTACCAGGTACTCGTAATGCCCGTCCGGAGTATTGAAGGCCGTTTTCCATTCGTCGCCTTCTCTGATGCGCACCAGGTTGTATGCCCCTCGTAAATCTAGTTTCGAGAATATCCTAGCCTCCGTGACCTGTGTGAATAGGTCATCTATTAATGGCAGCGGGTAGCGATTCTTCACAGTGATTTTATTAAGCCCCCGATAATCGATACATGGCCGTAAGCCCCCATCTTTTTTCTTAACAAAAAAGAAACCTGCCCCAGCGGGTGACCGGGACGGCCGAATGAAGCCCTTGGCCAAATTCTCACGGATATAATCCTGCATGGCCAATTTCTCGGGCCCCGAAAATTGTACAAATGTCCCCGGGGAGGTACACAACTTGAACGGAGATCGATGGGACAGTCGAAAGGGCGATGTGGGGGTAGTTTGTCAGCTGCCTTGGGACAGAATACATCAGAAAATTCGGAGTACTGATCTGGCACACCTCCCACCTGAACACTGGTTTGCCCCAATGTCAACTTTCCCAAGCACCGTCGGAAACAATGAGGTGACCAGGTAGTTAACTGACCCGTGGCCCAGTCTATTTGAGGTGAATGAGTTTGCAACCACGGCATGCCTAGGATAATAGTGGAGGTGGACATACGTAACACATAAAACCGTAACTGTTCCCCATGCAGTACCCCTATGGCGACTTTCACCTCCGGGGTCTGTGACAGTGGGCGCTCCCGTTGCAGAGGGGAATCGTCCACTGCCGTGACCTGAATGGGGGGACTCACTGGAATGAGGGGAATACCCAACTCCTGAGCAAATTCAAGGTTCATAAAATTAGCTGCTGAGCCTGAATCGACAAACGCTTCAGTGGCTACTGACTTATTCTCCCATGTAATCGTACAGGGGAGAAGCAATTTTTTCTCTTTAAGGGGTGAAAATTGTGTGCCTAGGGTGTCACCCCCCACTACTCCTAGGCAAACTCGTTTTCCGACTTGTTAGGGCAATTTTGCACCCTATGTCCTGCCTCTGCACAGTACAGGCACAGACGTTCTGTCATTCTCCGCCTCCGCTCCACCTGGGTCAGTTTTGATCAACCAATGTGCATTGGCTCGGGTGGAGTCAAGGCCGGAGAGGGTGAAACAGGCGGGGATGCCGTAACTGAGGATGCAGCAGAAGGTACCGCATACGAAGTCACCCTGACACGGTGACTGCCCCTAGCCTGCCTCTGATGGCGAAGTCGACGATCGACTCGGATGGCCGATGATATGGCCTCATCGACTGTCTTGGGCTCGGGTAAGGTTAACATCAAATCGGAGACCTCCTCCGACAACCCAGACAAGAAATAATCCATCAGAGCAAAGTTGTCAAATCTGGCGGTAATAGACCACCTACGAAACTCTGCCGCGTAATCCTCGACCGACCCTCTGCCTTGCCGCAAAAATTTGAGCTTCCACTCAGAGGTTGCCGCAAGGTCAGGGTCGTCGTATATCACGGCCATAGCCTTAAAAAATTCCTCTACCGAGGTCAGAGCAGTATCGGTGGGAGGCAGATTGTATGCCCAGGTCTGGGAGTCACCGGTTAACAATGTTTTAATAAAAATGACCCGTTTGGGTCTCAGTCCCCGAGGATCGGGGTCTCAATTCCGGAAGTCAGACTTGTGGCCAGAAAACGTATCAGGTACGGGCATACGTATGTCATCACTAGGAGGGGATCGCACCGAATCAACTGACATCTGAAGGGTTTGCACAGAGCCTGTTAGGGCATCAATCAAAGCTTTGTGCTGGCCCAGTGCTTGATGGATAGTATCCACCGAAGTGGCAAGCACGGTCAGAGGGTCAGCGCGTGCGTCCATCAGTTTATTGGTCTGGCGTTCTGTAACGATCGGTGAAGCACAGAGAGGTCTGATTACCGGTGATCTGCAGTATCACGGGGAATACAGACGTATACCAGATTATAAGTGATCTGCAGTCTCACCGATAATCCAATATACTAGCTAACCTCTGTTCACCTGAGTAGAGTGTGGTGTTTGGTGTAACAGTAACACTTAGAGGACTAGGCCTCAGTGCAGCAAGGAGTACTGCACAGATTCCTTCCGCAGACCTGAGCTCTCCGAGACGGGAGGAGTCAGACTGACAGTAGGAAGGATAGTCTGAGAGTGACACTCAGGAGGAGATGTCACTGACAGGACGAGGAACCGCCTCCAAGCGTAAGGTCGGTTCTCGAGGTCGGACAAGCCAGGCCGTACACATACGGACAAATAAAGTACAAGATCATAAGGCAGAGGCGGAGTCTAGGTACAGGCAGAGTTTGGCAACAGGGTATCAGAAATATCGAGGTACAAGATCAGGAGGCAGAAGCAGAGTCTAAGGACGAGCCGGGGTTCGGCAACAGAGTATCAGAAATATCGAGGTACAAGATCAGAGTTCAGGAGGATAGTCAGGCAAGCAGGAAGTCATAACAGATAGTCACAATCAAACTAGTACTTTAGCTATCAACAGAATCTAGCTAAGTGTAGGATTACAGCTCCAGCTGGTCCCGGCACACTTACGGATCTGACTACGGATCTGGGTGCTCCCACATGTGTGATCGCACGCCAGACAAGGAACAAGTGAACAGCCAGCAGTATATATACTCAAGGACCTTTCCAGGACCTCCCTAATTGCTGGACCAATGAAAGTTGTGGAAAATGTCAGCTGACCAGCCTGGTCAGCTGACTACTTCTGGCTGTTATATAAGCTCTGTCTCTGTGCGCGCGCGCGTGTCACTCTGAATCCTGGTGGACTATCAGTCCCAGCCACACCAGAACTGTCTTGCAATGTATCTTGAGCACCGCGTGTGGGGGCCGCTTCCAATGCGGATTCCGCCGTTTTCAATGCGGATTCCGCCGTTCCCAATGCGGATTCCGCCGCTCTGCCTAAGCGGCATGCGGCGGTTTTTCCGCGTTGTGATGCCCTGCTGGACGCGGAAACAGCCGACTCACTTTGAGAGACAGCGGCTTTTCCGCGTTTCATCACAGCTTTCTGATGAGCTGTTCATTGTGTAGTATGGAGAGGAGAGGGGGAGGGTGAACAGGAAATGTCCTACTGTGGCTTACAGTGGAAAATTCCACTAATAGTTACTTGAGAAAAACCTGAAGGGGAAGTCCTTCACATCAGGGACACATGTTGGATTCTAAACAAAAAAAAATTATAACATAATAATGCCAACATTCGTATAGCGATTTCTCCTGTCTGATTTAAAGTGCTTGAGAGGCAGCCACCAGGGTGCGCTCCAGGGGCGTAACTACAAATCATGCACCCCCAGCAAAACTCTGATAGGGCCCACTTAATGTTCACAACCCTACCCTTGCTTCCCCTTGGTGACCCTTACAACATGAGGGTCCATCATACAAGGGTCATAAAACAAGTGTGGCCTTCAGGATCTTCACACCCATAACAAGTGTAGCCACAAAAACACCTGATGTGGAGTATCAGAGAAAAAGAAGGTTAGTATTTGGGGCCCTCTCTCACCTCTAGGCCCCTCTGCAGTTGCAGGGGCTGCTCCCCCTAGTTATGCTGCTGGCACTCTCAGTAGGCAGTAGCAGTGTCACCTCTAGGCCCCTCTGCAGTTGTAGGGGCTGCTCCTCCTAGTTACGCTGCTGGCACTCTCAGTAGGCAGTAGCAGTGTCACCTCTAGGCCCCTCTGCAGTTGTAGGGGCTGCTCCCCCTAGTTAGGCTGCTGGCACTCTCAGTAGGCAGTAGCAGTGTCACCTCTAGGTCCCTCTGCAGTTGCAGGGGCTGCTCCCCCTAGTTACGCTGCTGGCACTCTCAGTAGGCAGTAGCAGTGTCACCTCTAGGCCCCTCTGCAGTTGTAGGGGCTGCTCCCCCTAGTTACGCTGCTGGCACTCTCAGTATGCAGTAGCAGTGTCACCTCTAGGTCCCTCTGCAGTTGCAGGGGCTGCTCCCCCTAGTTACGCTGCTGGTACTCTCAGTAGGCAGTAGCAGTGTCACCTCTAGGCCCCTCTGCAGTTCTAGGGGCTGCTCCCCCTAGTTACGCTGCTGGCACTCTCAGTATGCAGTAGCAGTGTCACCTCTAGGCCCCTCTGCAGTTGCAGGGGATGCTCCCTCTAGTTACGCTGCTGGCACTCTCAGTTGGAAGTAGCATTGTCACCTCTAGGCCCCTCTGCAGTTGTAGGGGCTGCTCCCCCTAGTTACGCTGCTGGCACTCTCAGTAGGCAGTAGCAGTGTCACCTCTAGGCCCCTCTGCATTTGCAGGGGCTGCTCCCCCTAGTTAAGCTGCTGGCACTCTCAGTATGCAGTAGCAGTCTGAGGGAGACTTGTCCAAATAACTCTTTATTGAATATTAATATATTAAAGAAGTGGGAGACAAAAAAAATGACCTTTTTCAAAGAGTTTTCCTGAAAGAGTCCAGATCTGATAGATTTGAGGCCTTTTATTCCTATACTTTGCACTCCATTGGGGTAAACTGCACAATACATTATTTTTTTTCAAGCAAAAACATTTTTTTTTAAATATGTGGAGCTGAGATTTCCTCCTGCACACGGTAACCTCCTGACTACACCCACCACCTCTACTGTATATTAATAATTCCTCTATTTGTATAGCACTTTTCTCCTGTCGGACTCAAAGCACTTACTACTAGAGCTCACTTAGTAGGCAGTAGCAGTGTTAGGGAGTCTTGCCCAAAGAACTTCCTACTGAATAAGTGCTGGCTTACTGAGTAGGAAGAGCCAGGATTTAAACCCAGGTCTCCTGTGGAAAAAGCAGAGCCCTTAACCATTACACTATCCAGCCACCTTTCTCTTCTTCTGTGGGCAGGGTAAGTTCTGCGTCCACAAGAAATGACTGACTGGTGTCCTCTCCAAGCTCCTTCTTGACTACTTCCTGTGGATAGTGATGGGAAAGGTATAGGACATTTCATAAGGGATGGGTCAGCGAGTATGAACCTGCATTTTGGTGGGTGCAGCACTGCAGGCCTTGGCAAAGAATGCTAACTCACCTATGATGCTGATGTGCTGCACACTACTTTCCATTTTTTGTAATTTAAGGTCGGATTCACAGTGGGACGTTGCGGTTTAATGCAACGTTAAAGTCGCAACATGGCTGCGTTGAGAGGTAACACACTGCAAGTAGTGAGTTACCACAAAGCAACAATTTTAACGCGACTAACGTTGCAATGTGAATGGCGCCTAGGATTAGCATTGCAGTGCAGTAAGCTGCGTTATAAGACTTTATTAACGCAGCTCCACAACGTTAAAGTTAAAATAACCGAACCTCCATTATACGAAAAACTCCCTGGAACCCCATGGCCACCGGCTTCCAGTGCATAGCCCTGCCCGTTCTGGAAAAATTACATGGTGCTTCCTATCTTGGGTAGAGAAAACACCATGGCATTTTTCCAGGTGGGGGCGGAGCTACCTGCCAGAAGTCAGCGGCCAATGGGGTTCCAAGAGGTTTTCAGAAGAAACAGAACTGGCAGGTATTTTTTATCTTTTAAATTACATGACAATCACACCATTAAATACAAATGTAATTTCAGGCTGTATAGTCACTTTAAAGCATAAAAGTTACTGCTTTGCAAATTATTATATATTTAAAACAATATGCATAAGAATCATGATCTAAACTAGGGCTTTGATAGCAGGTAGGCTCTACTCTCAGCATGGCAGTCATAATGTAAGAATATGGTTATTTTTATCTATAGTCTCAATAAATCTGTAAAATTGGTAGGATAATATTTTAAGAGCCAGAATCATGTATTTAAAAAAACTGGCTGTTGTTGAATGCCAAAATGAACACAAATGTGCATAAATTTGAGACGAAGTTAGAACTGAAGAAGTTGCAACTGGCTCAAGACAAGAACATGAAGCCGTTATAATATGCCAGCTGTAATGTCTGGTTGACTGTGCTCAGTTACTGTATAGTAATATGCCTGACATGGGTTATGGTGCATAGGCTGTGGAGTGAGAGTCGAGGAGTCAGGAGTTATTTTGGGTAATTGGAGTGTGCAAACAAGTAGTGAGGCCATTGGGCATTTTGTATACCTCCTTGCCATATAGTGCTTTGTAAAGAATAAAGGTAAATACTGAAAATCCCCCATGAGGAAATGGACTAGTCCAAAACTTCTCAGATCTGTCAGTTACTACTTACTGTAAGTGACAGTAACAAACGAGAAAAGTAATTTATAGTGCATTTTAATCTGGGAGAAATTTACCTCTTATAAGAATGTGTACACATGTATATTATTTTTTTAGCGGTAGAGGTCCTTTAGTGTGACTGCAAAATGTATTACTGCTTTATACTACTACTAATACATTTGCACACAAGAAAGGTATTTATTTGGGCTGGGGCTGCAAAGAAAAGGGCCTCTAGGTTGTGTTTTCCACCTAGTCGAAAAAGTCCCAGTGTTCCCCTGTAGTGAACCAATGGGAAGAACCTCTCAGAGGTCAGTTGCAAAGCCAATAGAATATTGGCTTAAATTGTGATGCTCAATATTCTACTAACTACTGGCCTTAGCTAAAGGTCCGTACACACGTCGGACTGGAGGCAACGACAGGTCCGTCGTCACCTCCCGCTGGGTGGGCGTTCCAACGACAGTCTGGCGTGTTTACGCACTGTCGGCGGACTGATACGGCTGTTTCTGAGCGATCTGCCGGGCGGATCGCTCAGAAGCAGCCGTATCAGTCCGCCGACAGTCCGGCGTGTGTACGGACCTTTCCTCTGAACCAATCCAGGACTTTAACTGAATATAACGAGGCCTATTAGCAGTATTATCTGACACAGCTAGGAAAGGTAAGCTTTTAGTGAAGTGGTTTTAGGTTATGTGGTTGCTGCCAGGTGAACGCAGTACACATGTAATAAATGTTTTCATCTAATGTTTTTCTTTCTCCATAGAGTCCATTGGAAAGATATGGCTCACAATGGAAAATCCCTTTGTGTGATATCAACCTTGCCTAATGCTCATTACCTCACCTGTTAGGCCTGGTTGTCATAAGTGATGCACACATCAGTTACCATACATCATCTGAAATATGCAAGGTTATCAAACAAAAACAAAACAAAAAAAGAACATGACTGGGATAGTTATTCAGACATTTTCCTATTCAGATACAAACGAATGGGTCCTAAGCAGATGCCCATTTTGCCCTTTTGTTTAACTGCACCTGGGGCTATTTACTTATTGAATAAAAAGGGTTACGTTATCCACCATACCTCCCAAATAATGTTCACAGGTATTGTCATACAGCCCAGATCAATGGAATTTTCAGAAAGTAATGCCTTAATCCTTTTACTGGTGCAGTAGATGATATTTTATATGCATGTGACACACTCATTCTTACACACTATAGGAAATAATGATGCAATGTTTATTTTCCTTGCTACTAAAACTTTGTAGTTGATGAGTCATACAGAGATTTGATTCTTACATCTACAGTATATATCAGTGCAGTATACTTTTTTTTAAGAAATAAGAATGCAAAAACGTGTAGAAAAGGTGATATTGGTACAATACATTTACTACTGTAAAACTAATGAAATGGTTGAATTTAGATTAACCCCTTTTTAAAATATTGTTCATTGCTGTCAGTTGTTATAAGACACAGCAAGACAAACAGCAAATATAAAAAAATACATAACCTGCTGAGCAAGGGTTATTGTGCGGCAGTGCAGGGGTGTCACAGGGCAAGGTGCTGTGGGCGCCCTGCCCTGTGTGCCAGTGGAGATGCAGCTTATACAGTGGGGATGCACTGAGAGAATAGCAGGTGCCGCAGTGTTGGGCTGGCTATACTAAGTATAGCAAGTACTGGAGCATCCTCATTGGTCTGTTAAAAGACCAATAGAGGGCACTGGAGGGAATTTTAAAGATGCTCTGGGGAATTGCTATACTTAGTATAGCATGTGCTGGGATCGATGTGTGCGGCACTGTTCATCCTTCATTAGGGATTGATGTGTGCAGTGTCCTCTGTCATGTGGGGGGAGGGACATGGAAAAGGGTGGGGTAGTAGTGCAGTGGGTTAGCAGTTCATTCTTAGGTTTAAAGTTCATTTATGCTCCTCTCAGTCTGTGACATAGTGTGCAGCGATGGCCACTGTGGATTCCTCTTCTCCTAGTAGACTGTAGAGTTTTCTCTCATCTTCTGTGTTAAAGTCTGGAAATAGTTTTGTCAATTTTAAAGAAGGTTTCCCTGGTTGCAGTATATTTTGGGCAGTGCATCCGGAAGTGATTGTCATCCTCGAGGGTCTTCTGCTAACAGTGTTGGCATAGTCTCTCCTCCCTGGGTTTGTACGTCTGTCTGTGTCTCCCAGACTTGATTTGGAGGTTGTGAGCAGTCAGTCTGTAGATTCTCAGGATTCTCCTCTTGAGAGTTTTGGAGATTTTCCAGGTATGGGCCATTTTACATTCTCTCTGTAGGAACTGGTATATGGTTAGCTTATTTATTTATTGTATTTATAAAGCGCCAACATATTACACAGAGCTGGACATTAGTTTAGGTTACAGACAATATTTAGGGGTGACATACAGCAATATGACAATACAGGAATACAAGAAAAACCAGTTCATGCAGCACAGTATGAGTACAAGGTAATGCTTAGTCAGTCACGGGATGGGAGCATGGAGATTAGGCAAGTTTGGTTCACTCAAATGCATAGCATAGGTGCACAGTAATGGAGGTGCATGATCAGGTAGGACACAAAAGGAGGAGGACCCTGCCCAAAGGCTTACAATCTAGAGGGAGAGGTAGGGACATGAAAGGTAGGGGTCCAGAGTTCAGCTGTTGGTTTGGAGCACTTGTGAGGGGTGGTAGGTGAGAGTGAAAAGGTGAGTTTTGAGGGCCTTCTGGAAGATGTTGAAGGAGGGGGCTGCCCTAATGGGTGGAGGTAGGGAGTTCCATAGTGTTGGAGCAGCTCTTGAGAAGTCCTGGAGGCGTGCATGGGACTGGGTGATGCGGGGGCAGTCAGGCGAAGTTCATTGGAGGAGCGGAGTGAGCGGCTAGGTGTGTACCTCTGAGTAAGATCGGAAGTGTAGGTTGGACAGGCTTTGTGGACGGATTTGTAGGTCAGACACAGTATCTTGAATCTGATTCTGGACTGGATAGGAAGCCAGTAGAGGGATTCATGGAGGGGAGCCGCCCTGGTGGAGCGATGGAAGGAGTGGATAATTCTGGCTGCCGCATTCATGATGGACTGCAGCGGGGCTATTGGGGTCATAGGGAGACCAGACAGAAGGGCATTGCAGTAGTCAAGGCGGGAAATTATGAGGGCATGGATGAGGAGTTTGGTGGTGGCAGAGGTCAGGAAAGGGCGGATCTTGCAGATGTTATGAAGGTGGAAGTTGCAACTTGCAGGACTTTGTGAGGTTTTGGATGTGTGGAGTGAAGGAGAGTGCGGAGTCCAGGGTGACACCCAGACAGCGGGCTTGAGAGGTAGGGCGAATGATAGTGTGGTTAACAGTGACATGCACATCTGGGAGGTTCAGGGATTGTCGGGGTAGGAAGATCATAAATTCCGTTTTGTCTAGATTTAATTTCAGGAACCTAGCGGACATCCAGGAGGAGATGGCTGATAGGCAGGAGGAGTCCTTGTCCATGCTATTGGGGGATATATCAGGGGTGTGGAGGTAGATCTGGGTGTCATCTGCATACAGATGATAGTTAAAACCCATGGAGGAGATAACCTTGCCAATGGAGGAGAACAGTAGGGGCCAAGGACCGAGCCTTGGGGAACTCCCACTGAGATGTAAAGAGAGGGAAACCGAGAGCCCGATATGGTGTAGTATGTTAATGTAATGGTATACGGTGATAAAGAAGGTGATTATACTCACAAAGGTAGGTCGCCACCAAGGCAAGTCCACCCACTTCGCCCTTTTTAACGATTTTAATTAATTTTACTCTACCTGGCGCCTCTGTTATCCCACTGAGAGGTGGTTGGGGGTGGATAAGGACTCAATGAAGGAAGTTGTGAAGGAGCGGTTGGAGAGGTAGGATGAAAGCCAGGTCAGGGCGAGGTCGTGAATGCCCATGGACTGGAGGAACTGGAGGAGTAGGGGATGAGCTACTGTGTCAAAAGCTGCTGAAATGTCAAGGAGGAGGAGAATGGAGTACTTACCTTCAGCTTTAGCTAAGGCAAGTTCGTTGACTACTTTGGTGAGAGCCGTTTCGGTTGAGTGGGCAGGCCGAAATCCAGATTGCAGTGGGTCTAGCAGTGAGTTGGCATTGAGGTACTGGGTCAGGCGTTTGTGAACCAGATGCTCAAGGAGTTTTGAGGCAAAGGGGAGGAGGGAGATTGGGCGGTAGTTGGAGGGTAGTGAGGGGTCGAAGGGAGGGTTTCTTGAGAAGGGGTAGTACAGTGGCCTGCTTGAAGTCAGAGGGGAAGGTGTCTGTGGATAGGGAAAGGTTAAACAGGGTAGTGAGGACTGGGGCCAAATCCGTGAAGTGAGGCTGGAGTAAATCAGAAGGGATAGAGTCAAGGGGGGAGGTAGTGGTATGGGAAGTCTGCAGTAGGTGGTTGACTTCCTCAGTGGTAGTAGGAGTCAAGGAGGTGAGGGGAGGATAGGGTGGAGGAGAAGCTGGATGGGAAGGAGTGGGAGGTGAAGATTGAAGATGTGATATTTCCTGACGGATGGAGATCACTTTGTTGGGGAAGTGGGTGGCTAAATCTGTGGCAGAGAGGGAGGAAACAGAGGGTGGGGGGGGGGGAGGGGTTTAAGCAGGGAGTTGGAAGTGGCAAAAAGATGCTGGGGGCTGGAAGCTTGTGCTCCGATGAGCTTGGTAAAGTATTCCTGCTTCGCATCAGCAAGGGCAGTGTGGAACTGCAGTATGTTAGTCTTGTACTGTAGGAAATCCAGGTTAAGTCGAGGTTTCCTCCATTTCTGTTCAGTGGCACATGTTACCCTCTGGAGGTTGCGAGTATGGGTAGTGCGCGAGGGCTGGGGGTTAGGGGGCTGGTTGCGGCGGAATGTTGAGGGTGCAGCTTCCTCTAGGGCAGATGAGAGCGTTAGCTATGGAGAGTAGCCGGGTCGCAACAGTCGCGGGGTTCATCGATGGGAATATTGAATTCCCCGAGGATGATGGTGGGGAGGTCAGAGGAGAGGATGTGTGGTAGCCAGGAGGCAAAGTTATCGAGAAATTGTTTTGTGGAGCTCGACGGAGGGCGGTATAAGACCGCAACAATGGTTGGGATGGGATTGTAGAGGCTGATAGTGTGGGGCGTCAAATGATGTGAATTGTAGGGAGGGAGGTGGAGTGAGGACACAGAAGGTGCAGGATGGGGAAAGGAGCAGACCTACCCCTCCCCCGGCCCTGTTGTCTGGTCTGGGGGTGTGACTGAGGTGAAGCCCACCGTAGGAGAGGGCAGCCACTGCGGCAGAGTCAGAGGGGGTGAGCCATGTCTCAGTGAGTGCAAGGACGGTGAGGGATTTGGAGAGGAAGAGGTCATGGACTGCTGTAAGTTTATTGTGGACGGATCTGGCATTCCAGAGACCGCAGGGTAGCGGGAGCATGTGTTTGTGGGTGGGATGGATGGAAATGAGGTTGGGGCGAGGATGGATGTTGAGGTTATTTGTGGACAGAGGGCTGTGAAGTGTGTGAAGCAGGTCAGCAGGGGATGCATGTCTGGCAGCAGGCTGTGGCCCAGGATTGGGTGATATATCACCAGCTGCAAGTAAGAGCAGGAGGGAGAATGTAAGCAAATGTGAATGGGATATAAATGTTTGTGAGGTTTTTGAGCTGCTGGGGGGAGAGAGAGATTTCAGGAGAGCTAACAGTTCATGAGAAGCTAAGCAAGGTGAGGAAAGCAGAGCAGGTGAAATTAATATGGAGTGTGGTACACTGGGAGAATGCAAGTAGCAATGCAACTTGTAGATGTTAGCAGACAGGCAGAACATAAGAAAAAGTGCATTAAACATGGTGTGTCTGATTATAATCAGGAAATTTCCAATCTCTATGTAATGATCGCTGCTGCAGCAGCTATTACTGGAAGTAGTAGTGCTGCAGCTCAGGCAGTTCTGATCTATTTCCATGCAAGCTGCATAGCTTTGTCTGTCTTTCCCTGCTGTCAGCTTGTGACTGATTATCATTCACCTGTGTGGGAATCTGCATGTCTGCTCCCATTGGATGACCTCAGTATAAAGATCTGCTTCCTGCAGGGTTTCCTTGGGTTTTCATAGCTTCAGCCTAAGCCTGTCTTGCTGTCGCTTTAGCCCCCGATCGTGTTTCTTGTTATAAAGATACTTTGCTGGTCTTTGCATCATATATTGGTTCATTGCCAATATATATATGCATACCAGCACGTTTATTATTTTCCTTGTATTTGTGTTACGTGATACATCAGTGTCGCTGATGTATACGTACACGAACTGTTTATATCCTGTGTGCAGTTAGTCAGCTTTCCAGCACGTTTTGGTAGGTTGCGCGTACCGTGACCACCCGTGCTGAGGTAGTTACCCTGCTCCTGGTTCTGTTTGTGGATTGCGTTCATCTCTGCGAAGAGATAACGAATCCTTCTGAATCCTGTCCTGTTACCGTTTGTGGATTGCGTTCATCTCTGCGAAGAGATAACGAATCCTTCTGAATCCTGTTCTGTTACTGTTTGTGGATTGCGTTCATCTCTGCGAAGAGATAGCGAATCCTTCTGAGTCCTGTTCCCTGTGTTACTCCATTCCTAGTCAGAGTTCCTGCTTATGTCATATATCGGTTCATTGCCGATATATACATATGTTAGTCAGACGTTACAAATAGTTTCATTGATAGCTGTAATTGTAATACGCTAGGAAAACATACTTATTGTATATTTATCTGTGTTACGTTCATCTATCTTAATCCTGCTATTTTCTGACTGTCCTGTCCTGTCTTTGTGAGGCACGCCATCGCCGCATCGCATTGGCTGCCTCATTCCAGTCTGTCTGGTTTTGGACGCTTGCTGTCGCTAAGTAGCCGCTAGCTAGCAAGCGTTCATTCTGTCTACCTGTCCTGATCTCCTCAGTTCTGGTTTATGCGCTCAGCGCTACTTTGCGCTGAGACGTTATAACGAAAGCATTGTTTGTGGCTGTCAGATCTGCACCGGCTCTGTGCGCCACAATCTCCTATTGGAGTCAGTCCTCCCCTCCACTATACTAGGGATAGCCTGTTTCCTGGTGCTAGTGTGTGTACCTCCTCCACGCCAGCTCATGCGTTGCATGCTGACTGTGGAGAATACACCACCAAGCCTCACACTCTACTAAACAGTTTATATGAGTATGCAGTTAGTACAAGCAAACCTGTGTAAATAAAGATTCTTCTTGGCAGTGCAACATATATCCAGCAGTGGCACTTTTAGCAATGGCATTGGAGGCAGTTCTGGATGCAGAGTAGTTGTTTCCAGTAGAGTCCTGTGGCTGTTGGATCCTGTCTGAATTCCTGGGTGAATTCTTGGTAAGTTGTAAAGCACTTTGTATTAAATGGCACTTAGGAATTAAATGGCACGAGTAACCAAGGCCACGAGTGACCTCACTCCAGCGCTTAAAGTGAACATCCGGACTAAAAATCGACTCAGCAGCACTGAAAAGGCTTGGTGTTTCTTTAACAGTTTCACAGCATCAGAACTTTGTTTCTCTTATACAAACCTCATTTTTAGCTGCACAGAAGAAAACTGCCCGGGCTTTTTTCCCCTGATGCTGTGCAAAGCATGATGGGATTTCTGATTTTGTTGTTCTCTTTCTGCTGTTTTGGTGCAATTTTTTTTTTTTTACATTTTGAATTTGACATTTGAAGCCTAGCGTGTGCAGTTGGGAGGGGTAATCAGGACACAGGACAGTTGGAACTGTGTCTCCTGCTCCTTGTCACCTCCTTTCAACCAAAAAGATGGCTGCCCCCATGACAAAGATGGCAGCCCCCATGAATCACAAACATTTGCCTGTTCTTTTAAAACAGGGAGGGTAAGAGATTATATTACCTATCTATTCTAATTAACATAACTAATGTAACATGATGACAGTATGTTTGTTTAGGCCGAAGTTCCCCTTTAAATAGGTATGATAGCTGCCATGGTTGAAATGGAAGTGATTCTCAATTAGAAATTGGGAAAAAAAATTCAGCCGATGATGGGAGTGGCTACCAAAAAACAGGCATGCAATAAATAATTTGTGCTCACTGGGCTGGGACACAAGGAATCACAAATGTAAAATGGGAATTTACAGACAATGCTGAACTACTTTAAATTTATATTAAACAATTTTAGGAGCAATGTATACAGCAGTCGTACCAATTAAACGTGCAGATAATGATTGCAGTCAGATTGTAAAGCAGACTTTTGCAAGAGGAAGCAGCAGTCGTACCAATTAAACGTGCAGATAATGATTGCAGTCAGATTGTAAAGCAGACTTTTGCAAGAGGAAGCAGCAGTCGTACCAATTAAACGTGACTATAGATAAATGAAGGAGTGAAATAAAACATAGTTCTCTTTGCTCTTGGCTGTGGTGTATGCGCTTTATCTGGGCTCTTGACAGGACCTGTGGATCTGGGCTTGGAAGGAGCAGAGAGTTGACCACTTATTTCAGTGCGCATGGCTTTTCTTGGTCTTCATTGTGCAACATGGATTTGTAGTGGGGTGAGTCAGGGCAGCTGTTCTATAGGTGGGCCTAGTATGACAGCAGTCTCTATTGTATATCAAGCAGTAGTGGGAATCTACCCAGCTCGGCAGGAATTGTTTGAGGTACTCCGATGGACAAGGAGAAGGCGTTTGCAGAATTCCCGGTGGAATATTTCTGAAGGGCTAGATTCCCATCTTGATTGATCTGGGTAGGCAATGGAGCCCAATACTTTTTTTATTAATTTTAACTTTTAGTGGAAATGTTTAAGGACACTTGCACATTGTGCACGTTGCATAACACACACGTTAAGTTAGTGTAAACTGCAATGGAGACTCAACAAAGACTGATTTAAAGAGACTCTGTAACAAAAATTTCATGCTTGGTTCTACCATCCTACAAGTTCCTAAACCTATTCTAATGTGCTCTGGCTTACTGCAGCACTTTCTACTATCACTGTCTCTGTAATAAATCAATGTATCGTTCCCCTGTCGGACTTAAGGTGCGTACACACGCCGGACTGGAGGCAACTGGAGGCCACCGGGCGGATCGCTCAGAAGCAGCCGTATCAGTCTGCCGACAGTGCGTACACACGCCGGACTGTCGTTGGCACGCCCACCCAGCAGGAGGTAACGACGGACCCGTCGTTGCCTCCAGTCCGGCGTGTGTACGCTCCTATACACTCCAGCGTCTCTGCTATCTGATATCGGTGAAAGAGAGCTGGATAAAAATCCTCCTCTGTTAGGCTGTGAAAGGAACTGGCTGACACATACTGAGGAATTACAAACACAGGCACAGGCAGAGCTGTCTGCAGGAAGCCTGTTAATCTTCCGTGCATGAGAGCTGCAGGGGGACAGAAGGTAAACACACAAACGATCTCTTGAGATTCAAAAGGAAAGCTGTATACAGCCTGCTTGTGTATGGATGTATTTTCTATGTGTGGACATACTGTACATCAACCTACTTCCTGTTTTGGTGGCCATTTTGTTTATTTATAAACAAACTTTTGAAAACTGTTTTTGACTACTTTTAATGTGGCGGGGAGCGGCGAAATTGTGACAGAGGGGAATAGGAGATGTCCCCTAATGCACTGGTATGTTTACTTTTGTGCGATTTTAACAGTACAGATTCTCTTTAAAGCCTAGATGCAGAGATTTAGAATAATGCAGTCTGTTACAGAAATTAAGTGTGAATAGGCCCATAGAATTTTATGGGCAGTGAGCTGACATGCAGCATAATTCTGCAATGTAATGGACATAGTATGCAAGGGCCCTAAGGGGTACATCAGTACCCCTATCCTCATTTCACATTGAGAGGAAGGGGTGGACATCTAGGGTCTCCTTATTAAAGGGGACACCCCAGATACCACCATGAATCCCCCCTCTTGGGCACCGGAGGTGGAAAAGAGCCCCTTGTCCATAGATTGGACAAGGGCTCTATGGGAGAGGGGGAGGGCTTTGCCACCCATACCATTGACCATGTGGGCTGGTATAGCTCCGGCTGTATAGCCCCACATGGTATGGGCTCTGCATTCTGGCTATCCTAGCCTTCATGGGTGACAAGGGATTAAATAAGCTTAGGAGAAGGGACCTTGTGTCATTTTTTTATTTTATTTTATTAACTTTTAACTGTCCTAACCATAGGTAAATTCAAACGATCCTTACATAGTAATACTGCAGCTGTACAGTGATCCCTGGACAAGGTGTAACCTGTTCCACCAGGTTTCCAGGTGGTCATTATGCACTGCGAACTGACCATGTAAAATCCTAACATGAAATTAATTGTTATTTCTTTTGATATATGAACATTTTCTCCAAACTACAAGGTCTTTTTTAAAGATGTTTTTTCTCTTTGTTCCCACTGTTCTCCTTATCATACCCTGCAAAATTTGGTAATTCTAGCATGTATGGGGCCTTCGCAATTTACCACTAGAGATGGACCGAAGTATTCGCCAGGTGAATAATTCACTGTGAAGATTGCGTATTCGCATTCGCCACCTCAGGCGAATAAAGGGTGGATTCGGTTCAGTCCCTATACATCATCGAGATAAACTTTGACCTCTTTCCTCACAGTCAGCAGACACATGGCAGCCAATCAGCTAGCATCCCCTCTGGGACCCACCACCCCCCTGTAAAAACGTTTTAAGATTCTATGGGTGAGCATGAATGGGAGATACGTAGCTACATTAACTGCAATTCGGAATGGGTGGTCTATTTTCATTATTTTTTATTATTTAGTATTTATATAGCGCCGACATATTACGCAGCGCTGTGCAGTGTATATATATATATATTGTCTTGTCACTAACTATCCCTCAAAGGAGCTCACAATCTAATCCCTACCATTGCCATATGTCTATATTATGTAGTGTAAGTGCTGTAGTCTAGGGCCAATTTTTAGGGGGAGCCAATTAACTTATCTGTATGTTTTTGGAATGTGGGAGGAAACCGGAGTGCCCGGAGGAAACCCACGCAGACAACATACAAACTCTTTGCAGATAGTGCCCTGGCTGGGATTCGAACCAGGGACCCAGCGCTGCAAGGCGAGAGAGCTAACCACTACACCACTGTGTTGCCCGACTTGTACACACGCCGGATGTTTTAAAGCACTTTATTCCATCAATTCAGGAATGTGATATGAGTTCTGCCCTTTAGCAATTAAAACACGGCTCTGCGCCAACTCTGTAATTTTTGGTGGGACTTTTGCCATGAATCCCCCTCCGACATGCCACAGTCCAGGTGTTACGCCCTTTGAAACAACTTTTCCATCACTTTGTGGCCAGAAACAGGTAGGTTTTAAAATTCTCCTGCCCATTGAAGTCTATGAAGATTTGCAGATTCGCTATTTTTTGTGGAGATATGGATTCAAAATTCGTGAACCCAAAATGTGATATTTGGCCCATCACTATTAACCACTAAAGTAGGCAGCCATTGACTTCAATGTTAAAGGCAAACAAACTTTTTGTAGCGGTCTTTCGCATAAACGTGAATGGCAAATGAACATTCATTCACCACAAACTGTCTGGATTCCTGTGAACAATTTCGTCCATCACTAATCACCTCCTCGGTTACCCCACACATTGACCACTGTTTGGTTTCCATTTTTCAGTTTATTTAACACTCAAAAACAGATGGTGGATGTGTGTGACATCATCTCTACATAGTATATACCAGTAATGCAATAAAGCAGGGGTCCCCAACCCTTTTGAGCCCGGGCCCACTATCCCGACCAAAATTTTCTCCGGAGGGGGGGGCGTGGTTTAGTGGAGGCGGTAGCCCCCCCTTTTTTTCCCCGATTTTGAGTGTAGTATATAGGTAAGTAGGTATCTAGGTGTAGTTGCCCCCAGTATAGGTAGCTAACACAGTTGCCCCTGTATAAGGACTATAGTTGCCCCAGTATAGTTAGTTATGTAGTATAGTTACCCCAATATAGTTAGTATAGTTACCACAGTATAGCTAGTACAGTTACCACAGTATAGCAAGTATAGTTACCCCAGTATAGCTACTACAGTTACCCCAGTATAGCTAGTACAGTTACCACAGTATAGCAAGTATAGTTACCCCAGTATAGCAAGTACAGTTAGCCCAATATAGTTAGTACAGTTATCCCAGTGTAGCCAGTAGTTACCCCAGTATAGCAAGTACAGTTAGCCCAGTATAGCAAGTACAGTTAGCCCAGTATAGCAAGTACAGTTAGCCCAGTATAGCAAGTACAGTTAGCCCAGTATAGCTAGTACAGTTAGCCCAGTATAGCAAGTACAGTTAGCCCAGTATAGCTAGTACAGTTAGCCCAGTATAGTTAGTACAGTTAGCCCAGTATAGCAAGTACAGTTAGCCCAGTATAGCAAGTACAGTTAGCCCAGTATAGCTAGTACAGTTAGCCCAGTATAGCTAGTACAGTTATCCCAGTATAGCTAGTACAGTTAGTCCAGTATAGCTAGTACAGTTAGCCCAGTGTAGCCAGTAGTTACCCCAATATAGCAAGTACAGTTACCACAGTATAGCAAGTACAGTTAGCCCAGTATAGCAAGTACAGTTACAAGACAAGACAACATAACATTTATATTGCGCTTTTCTCCTGGCGGACTCAAAGTGCTAGAGCTGCAGCCACTTGCCTAAGGTCTCCTACTGAATAGGTGCTGGCTTACTGAACAGGCAGAGCCGAGATTCGAACCCTGGTCTCCTGTGTCAGAGGCAGAGCCCTTAACCATTACACCATCCAGTCACAGTTACCACAGTATAGCAAGTATATTTAGCCCAGTATAGCAAGTACAGTTAGCCCAGTATAGCTAGTACAGTTAGCCCAGTATAGCCAGTAGTTACCCCAGTGTAGCAAGTACAGTTAGCCCAGTATAGCTAGTACAGTTAGCCCAGTATAGCCAGTAGTTACCCAAGTATAGCAAGTACAGTTAGCCCAGTATAGCTAGTACAGTTAGCCCAGTATAGCAAGTACAGTTAGCCCAGTATAGCTAGTACAGTTAGCCCAGTATAGCAAGTACAGTTAGCCCAGTATAGCAAGTACAGTTAGCCCCGTATAGCAAGTACAGTTAGCCCAGTATAGCTAGTACAGTTAGCCCAGTATAGCAAGTACAGTTAGCCCAGTATAGCTAGTACAGTTAGCCCAGTATAGCTAGTACAGTTAGCCCAGTATAGCTAGTACAGTTAGCCCAGTATAGCAAGTACAGTTAGCCCAGTATAGCAAGTACAGTTAGCCCAGTATAGCTAGTACAGTTAGCCCAGTATAGCAAGTACAGTTAGCCCAGTATAGCTAGTACAGTTAGCCCAGTATAGCTAGTACAGTTAGCCCAGTATAGCTAGTACAGTTAGCCCAGTAGTTACCCTAGTATAGCTGCCCCAGTGTCGACAGTACAGTTAGCCCAGTGTAGGCAGTAGTTACCTCAGTATGGCTGCCCCAGTGTAGCTAGGAGAGGTGCCCTCTCCCCCTCCCCCCCGCTCCTGTTACCTTATGAGCGGACGGTCGCTTCCTTCCTTATAGTCCCCATACCTCCTCTCCTCGTTGCAGGCTTGCAGCATCTCGTATTACAGCAGCGCTTCCCGCGCGGCTGCTGTAAGGAAGGGAAGGAAGCAGTGCAGCGGCTTCCTGTAGCGGCGATCGCCGTTACCATGGGAACCGCTGCCCCGCCTCCTTTCCTCCTTACAGCAGCTGCACAGGAAGCGCTGCTGTAATAAGAAATGCTGCAAAGCGGAGAGGGGCTATGAGGAATATAAGGAAGGAAGCGGCCGCCCGCTCATAAGGTAACAGGAGCGGCGGCCGCGCGGGGGGAAAGGGGTGGTGTTTTGGAGAGGGAGAAAGGCCAGATCCACTGAGGCCCCTCAGAAATCTGCCCACGGACCACCAGGGGGCCGCGTCCCCGCAGGTTGGGGACCTCTGCAATAGAGTATGTTTCCATGCTTCCATAATTCAACACAACTAGTAGCACAGAATATAATATAGGCGACTTCATGAATTATCCTGCTGTTTCAGGAAATGGGTTAGGACAATGATCTGCAAACTTGGCTTTCCAGCTGTCCCACAATGCATTGCAGGAGTCTTACAGCCAAAGTCATGATTTATAAAGGCAAATGCATTGTGGGAATTGTAGTTCCTTAACAGCTAGAGAGCCAAGTTTGCAGATCACTTGGTTAGGGTAAGGCGTTGGTAGAGGGAGGGCTCATGTGAGAATAGGGTTAGGTTTAGGGATAGTTAAGTATCAGCAAAATTTACCGATATTTTACAATCGGAATTTCCACCGCCCAATTAGTAAAATATCGGTAATTGTAACAATCTACTAGCTAGTATCTCTGTTGCACATTTTTCTGGGTGCCTTTTTTTCCTATAGGTGATCCTGATACCCTAGGCCATAGCTTTTATAGTTTAGGAATAAATGTAGTCATGTCACAATTAAAGAAACAATACTAAAATGTGTTTTCTATGACATTGAGAGCTGCACTAATGGAACTGACATAAGATACCAGTAAGACATGTGACACAAGGATCATGTGTTACTTTAACAATTTTATCTGCAAATTAGAAATGTTGATGCAAGTAAATACTGCTTCAATACTACTTGTATAGAGGCAAGTTGCCAGAACTGGTGGTACGCTCTGCACTTCACTTGTGTAATCAATACTAGGAATCAGTGGTGTCCCTACCATTGGGTGCAGGGGGGAGTGGCGCCACGGGTGACTGACACTCAAGGGGGTGTTGCCACGACCCCCCATGGCAGGGGAAGAGCAGCACTAGGAGGGGTAGAGGGCATCGGCGGGGAGGGGGGACAGATCCCCCCTCCCTCACCTGGGTCTCCTCCTTCTGCCTCTCTTCCCCGCTGCCCACCCGGGACCCCCCAGGTGTTGAACTCCCCGCAGCCCACTGTGCGGACTGCCTCCTGGAGGCAGAGCAGGGCTACAGGAAGATGGCTGCCGAAGCCCTGCACTGGAGACTATTTGTGTCTCCAGTACAGGGCTTTGGGCGCCATCTTCCCGTAGCCCTGCTCTTTGCCTGTCAGCGCAGGATATTTACACTGGCTGCAGGAGGATCATTGCTGGAGGATCGTCGGAGAGCTGCACGTCAGAGACTGGCCACGTCTTATAATAACCAGCACCGGGTGTCAAATGCCCTAGGTACGCCACTGCTAGTAATCACACCCTAGTCATGGTCAGCTTATTATATCATACTTCTGTTTTTGCGCAAATAAAGAAACTTCATAAAAAAAAAAAAAAGAGGATCACATTTTTGTAATTCCTATAACACTTGCTATTTTTAAATGAGCAGAACTTGAAGGAAATATGATTAGTCATTTTACCAGAAAAATGAAAGCATATTCTGTAACCACCCCAAATGAAAGGTAAAAAATTTGAAGCATTTAGTGAATGTATGATCCACCATTTCTCATGAAGTGAAAACATCTGCTGACTTGCATACATCTATGTGCACTGTAACTTGGCAGCCAGTACTTCTTCAAAACAGAAGCCATTGCTGCACAATTATGTTATAGCCCAGGGCAAAAGAGGTGAATCCAGGTTGTTCTGCAGGAGAGATTATAGTGTCAATCAAATAGTTAATAACAGACTCAACTTTTGGCTTTACAAACATTTGTTTCATTTCTGTTACTGTGGTGGGTTTCAAGTCTATATAAATTGTAAGCCTTTTTCTATTATTGCGGCTGGCAGCAAAAACAGAAGGGTTATGAAGGCATCTGTAGAACGTCATCAGAAGTGGATATTTGATCTTAGGGTCACTGTAGCAATGCTAGTTATCTGAAGCAGATGGAAACGGCTATACACTTTGCAATTCTTCCAAGTACTGTGACAAACTATAGATCAATCTAAGGGTGTGTGTGTGGGTGTGTGTGTTAATTGCCCATACGCAATTAATTTTTCTCCTGAGTTTTCTCCTAGGATGTTTTTTTTTCCATCTTCTGTTTAAAATAACAGCACTTTATAATTGAAAAAACATCAAATAGTAAGTGAAAAAGTACTCTCACAGGTATTTTGTGTACTTTCTTGCTTGCTGTTGGTTTAAAGGGCATCTTATTGATAAGACAAAGTGTGAACAGTCACCCTGGAACGAAAAAACACAGACACCGGGAGCCCAAATGGGAGTAAGCCACATATGATAAAGACGCAAAAAAATATAAACAGAGGGTACTCACAAAGGGAGGTTGCAAAGGGGCAACCAACTACTGCAGGCAGGTGGACATCCCAACTACTGCAGGCAGGTGGACATCAATAAACACAACTCCACTCGAGGGTCCAGGCCAACCCGGAGATGGTTGCATTTTTCGAGAAAAAGGCCCTAGGGGCTCGTAAATGGGGTCAAATGGTATCCTCTACCCTGAGCCAGGGGAGATGGTATACAGTGCACAACAGGATGAAAAGACACTCAGAAATTGATAAAACAAATTAAAACCAATAAAATAAATAAAGTCTTAGTTGGCTTACCTCAATGAAGACAAATTCATATAAAAATTAAATCTAATAGGACTGGCAACGTGTTTCGTGGGTCCCTGCCCACTTCCTCAGGCCAAATCAAGTGCCTCACTGTGTTAAGAGCCAAGGTTTGAGCGCCTTTCATGCTCAAACCTTGGCTCTTAACATGGTGAGGCACTTGATTTGGCATAAGGCAGTGGGTAGGGACCTACAAAATGCGTTGCAAGTGCTATTAAAGTTCATTTTTATATGAATTTGTCTTCATTGAGGTAAGCCACCTCAAATGTTATTTATTTTATTACTTTTAATTCATTTTATCATTTTCTGGGCGCCTTTTCATCCTGTTGTGCATCTTATTTATAAGGTAAGAGTAAGAGACACCTAGGAGAAAAAGTTAAAAGCATATGAGCTATTGACCCATATACAGTTAACTTTTTCTGCTGAGTTATCTTCTAGGTGATAATCTTCATATTCTCTTTAAAGGGAACCAGAGAGGAACGGGTTGAAAAAAAAAGAACAAGCTTTTATACATACCTGGGGCTTCTTCCAGCCCCATAAGCCTGGATCGCTCCCACGCCGCCATCCTCCGCTTCCTGGAACCGCCGTTACCGGGCCCGTCACTTCCGGCGGACGCGGACAATTGTCCGCATCACAGGGGCTCCCTCCATACATGTACGCATGCGGCTGCACAGCAGGCAGCCTCATGCGTACTTGTATAGAAGGAGCTCCGTGTGATGCGGCGAATCGGCCGCGTCCGCCGGCCGACTGGCCGACTAGCGGCAATGACGGGACCCGGTACAGGCGGATCCAGGCAGCAGAGGACGGCGGCGTGGGAGCGATCCGTGCGTATGGGGCTGGATGAAGCCCCAGGTATGTATTAAAGCTTCCCCCCAACCTCTCTGGTTCCCTTTAAAATACCTTTTCTGCATTTTACAATTGAAAAAGTACCTAAAAGTTGGTGAAAAAGTATTATCTAAATTATTTTGAGTATTTCCTTGCTTGCTGGTGATTTAAAAGGCATTTTATGACAAGAAGCCATATGCAATTTACTTTTTCACCTGAGTTTTCTTCTAGGTGACATTTTCACCACTTGCCATAAAATGACTTTTAAGCCACCAGCAAGCAAGACAATACTCAAAATAAATTTGATGGTACCTGTTCACTAATGTTTAGGTACTATTTCAATTGTAAAATTCTTAAAAGTAATTTTAAAGAGAAGATGAAAATTATGTCATAGGTGAAAAAAAATTAATTGCATATGGACCAAGGTGTGAAAATGTCACCTAGGAAAAAACTTACGAGAAAAAGTGAAGTGCATATGGGCCACTATCTCAAACTTTCTTATGTCCTTTAAAGGCCAGAAGGGCCTTTAAGATCATCTCCTCCATGGTTTTAACTATCATCTGTATGCAGATGACACCCAGATCTACCTCCACACCCCTGGCCTATCTATTACTATCATGGACAAAGTCTCCTCCTGCCTATCAGCCTCCTGGATGTCCGCTAGGTTCCTGAAACTAATTCTAGACAAAACTGAATTTATCTTCTTCCCAACCTCCCAGATGTGCATGTCACTGTTAACCACACTACCATTTGCCCTACCTCTCAAGGCCGCTGTCTGGGTGTCACCCAGGAAAGGAAACTGCGCCTGGGGTAAGATACCCGCTGCCCCCCCCCCCCCTCCAAAATCTCACAAAGTCTTGCAACTTTCACCTCCGTAGCATCTGCAAGATCCGCCCTTTCCTGACCTCTGCCACCACCAAACTCCTCATCCATGCCCTCATAATTTCACGCCTTGACTACTGCAATGCCCTTCTGTCTGGACTCCCTATGACCTGAATAGCCCCGCTGCAGTCCATCATGAATGTGGCAGCCAGAATTATCCACTCCTCCCATCGCTCCACCAGGGCTGCTTCCTTCTGTGAATCCATCCACTGGCTTCCTATCCAGTCCAGAATCAGATTCAAGATACTGTGTCTGACCTACAAATCTGTCCACAAAACCTGTCCAACCTACATTTCCGATCTTACTCAGAGGTACACACCTAGCCGCTCACTCCGATCCTCCAATAAACTTTGCCTGACCGTCCTCCGCATCACCCAGTCCCATGCACGCCTCCAGGACTTCTCAAAATCTGCTCCAACACTATGGAACGTCCTACCTCAACCTATTATGGCAGCCCCCTCCTTCAACATCTTCAAGGTGGCCCTCAAAACTCACCTTTTCACTCTGGCCTACCACCCCTCACAAGTGCTCTAAACCTGCAGCTGAACTCTGGTCCCCTACCTTTTGTGTCCCTACCTCTCCCTCTAGATTGTAAGCCTTTGGGCAGGGTCCTCCTCCTCATGTCTCCTACCTGTTCACGCACCTCCTTCATATACACCCATCCTATGGATCTGAGTGAGCTCGACTAGCCTAATTTCCATGCTCCCATCCAGTGACTGACTAAGCATTAGCTTGTATTCATACTGTGCTGCATGATCTGGTTTTCTTGTATTCCTGTATTGTCATATTGCTGTATGTCACCCCTAAATATTGTCTGTAACCTTAACTAATGTGTACAGCGCTGCGTAATATGTTGGCGCTTTATAAATACAATAAATAAGGGCCTAATATTTTCTTTAGCATAGTAGAAGACGACTGTTATTCCAAGTCAACAGAAATGTGGCATTAATTCAGTATAGAAAAGTACTCGTAAAGCTATTTATAATAAGTTACATGCACACAGGATGGTAAAATAAGGGTTAGAGTACTATAGAAGTACTTGCATGTAAAAAAAGAGGACCTATATGTCAAAAAGAGGTTAAAAATTTGGTACAATGTTCAATAATTTATATGACAGACTTATTCCTCAGTATGGAGCAGTGTGCTCTAGTTGCTTTTTAAAAGAGTACACAATGGCTCCATATCTGGAGAGGCTACACCATCACAAAGACAGACAGACGCTGAGTCTGTACCGTCTGAGTGCCCACAGCCTGGAGATAGAGACAGGGCGGCACAGACAGACATGGAAGCCCCGGGAGGAGAGACTGTGCAGACAATGTGACCAGGAGGTCTTGGAGGATGAGGCCCACTACCTGCTACACTGCAGCAAATACACACCTGTGAGGACTGCCCACTTTCATAGACTCTCCGCCCACATCCAGGATTTTACCTCCACAGAGGAGGAGAGGAAACTCTACATCCTACTGGGGGAGGAGGAAACAACCATGCAAATAGCTGCCCGATATGTCACAGCCTGCCACCAACTGAGAGGAACATGATACCACATGGACTATATACCCCCAATACCCCCCATGGACTGTATATCCCAGCCCCCTATATTGTCCCTTACATCCCCCACACCCTAAGGACTACATACCCCAACCCCCTGTACCCTTCCCTTATCCCCCCCCCCCCCCCCCATGTTAATGCTTTGTTTTGCTTTAGTAATGCTAAATGTATTTGGTCCTGCCAATAAAGCTTTTTTGGATTTGGATTTGGTATAGCTTATGTGTACAAAGGAGAGAGAGCACAACTGGCACTGCTGCTGAACATTTATTGCTTTCAACAAGTGACACCTAAAGCTGATGTAGCACAATACAGATAGAGTTATATGCAGTAAACCATACCAGAGATTTAGAATAAGTCTCTGACAGTGGGTGCGAGTGGGCACAAAAGCCTGATGGTCGTTTCACGCCAAACGTTGCTTCTTCCAGGGCTGTGTAAAAAAAGGACCAAACATCTGTTTAAAAGGCCTATATTCAATAAATACCATATATACACGAATACAAGTTGACCTAATGTATAAGTAGACTCCAATATTCAACTCTCTTAAAGAGACTCTGAAGTCTATAAAAAAACGTATTTTTTTTTCATTAATCTCTTTAATACATTAGTCCTAACTAAACCGCCGCATTCCCGCCGCTCTAGACTGTCTTAATCCCGCCAAACTCCCCCCTCCTTCTCCCCTGCAAAATCCATGACTTTCTTTGTCGTGGATTTTGCTGCCCTAAGCTCTTCCGTGTGAGGCAGGGCTATGCGCTGCAGCCCTGCCTCACATGCGTCTATCAGCTGTGGATCTCCGCCTCTCCCCTGCCCCTCTCAGCGTAGGAAGACAGAGGGGCGGGGGAGAGGCGGCGATGCGCCGCTGACAGACGCATGTGAGGCAGGGCTGCAGCTCATAGCCCTGCCTCACACGGAAGAGCTCCCCGCAGTGTGCCCAGGGGAGTTTGGGGGGATCAAGATAATTTAGAGCCACGGGAATGCGGCGGTTTAGTTAGGACTAATGTATTAAAGAGATTCATGAAAAAAAAATACATTTTTTTTTAGAGACTTCAGATTCTCTTTAACCACTTGCCGACCGCACACTCATACCGTGCGGCGGCAAAGTGGTAGCTGGAGGACCAGCGACGCACATCTGCGTCGCCAGGTGCCTCCGTAATTAATCAGGAAAGGTCGCTCGCGCGAGTGGCCGTTTCCTATTAGATCACGGAGCGGGGCCAATCAGCGGCCGGGGATCGCCGCCATGTGACAGATGACAGCCTGTCACAAGCTGCACAGGACGTATAGCGTCCTGTGCAGCCCCGATCACCAGGGGTGAGAGGGAGGAGAGGGAGGGGGGAATTTCACCGCGGAGGGGGGCTTTGAGGTGCCCCCCCCCGCAACACCGAGGCAGGCAGGAGCGATCAGACCCCCCTGCTGCACATCATCCCCATAGGGGGAAAAAAAGGGGGGTGATTTGATCGCTCTGCCTGCAACCTGATCTGTGCTGGGGGCTGCAGAGCCCACCCAGCACAGATCATAAAAAAATGCTGGTCCTTAAGGGGGGGGGGGAGTAAAGGTTGGGTCCTTAAGTGGTTAAACTGAAATTTTTATTGACTCAAGCATAAGTCTACCCAAGCAAAGTTAATAGCTGCACTTGTGGCACAGGAGGGGTTAATACTTGCACTGCATACAGTATTGTAATCATTAACACCTCCTGTCCCTTAAAGGGAACCAATTTCCTTGGTAATTGTTGTGGCCCGGACTTTCAGACCTGTGTTTTCTTGGCATTTCCTTTCCTCATAGTATCATTTACCACTGGGTAAATTGCTGCAAATGAGAATGGCGTCAATTCACCAGAGAGGATTTACTAAGAGAAAAAAGGTAGGTAGTTTATCTCATGAGGTATTTTAACACTCTGGAGTCAATTCACCAGTGTGAGAGGACAGAGAGAAAAGTGTTGGATAGCAGGGGATAATGGAGAGATATGCATAAGGAAAGTGTGAGAAAGCAGAGAGTTAGGTCATCGGTATTAATGATTTACATGGGATACTTTTCCTCTCTGTAAGCTTGAAAGTGAAGCATTGTGGGTAGGAGGCGGAGTTTTACCACTACCTGACCAGAGTATTCCTGCCTTTTACTGCCGGATCATATCATAAATGATATCACGAGTGAGTCTGAACTTCTTCACCACCTCTGTCTCAGTAAAATTATCAAGAACTGTTCTCTCACGAAAAATACGAGGGGCGATTAAACAGACCCTCCTCCTGCGCCTTCGTCTCCTCATAATAGAAGCAAGCTCTAAGGCCTAGTGCACACCAGAGCGGTTCGCTGCATTTTGCGATCCGCTTGCGGCTGCGGATACGCTTGGGTAATGTATTTCAATGGGCTGGTGCACACCAGAGCGGGAGGCGTTTTGCAGAAACGCATACTCCCGGGCTGCTGCAGATTTTGGATTGCGGAGACATTTCTGCCTCAATGTTAAGTATAGGAAAAACGCAAACCGCTCTGAAAAACGGCACTTCAGAGCGGTTTGCCAGGCGGTTTTTGTTACAGTAGCTGTTCAGTAACAGCTTTACTGTAACAATACATGAAATCTACTACACCAAAAACGCTTCACAAAACCGCAAAATGCTAGCTGAAACGCTACAGAAAAATAGTTTCAAAATCTGCTAGCATTTTGCGGAACTGCTAGCGGTTTTTGGTGTGCACCAGGCCTAACAGAGTAAGCTCAAAAGGCTCCATCTTCCACAACAGCAGCTGCTGTGTGAAAACCCCGATATTTCCAGGTTCATTCAGGGGATAAAGAGATGAAAAAATAACGAATGGCCACACCCCCTTTCTTCCCTGGTGAATTGTGATTTGGAGAAAAACTAACTACTAACTATCACTTATTTATCTCATACTTATCTCACATTTATCTCTTGCATTTCTCTCTGTCGATATTTTCCCCTATACTTCTGGAGAATTGCTATTTGGAGATATCACAGGAGGTAAACTACCTCCCAAGAGATAAATAGGTTGGTTACCTCTGGTGAATTGACGCCAATGGCCTCAATTCACGGAGCATTATCAAACGTTTATCAAACACTTTATCAAACTGTGAGAAAGCGCGGAGGAGCCGCCGCCATGAGCCAGCGGCGGGCGGCTCCTCCCGCAGACAGTAGCCTCATGCACGGAGAGGCAGCCGCCTCCTCTCAGCGTGGGGCGGCTGTCCCCGTGCAGAGGCATGCGGAGCGCGTAGAAACCGCCGCGTCAGACGCGGCGGTTGGGCCGCATGCCTCCGCATTGGGGGCACAGAGCAGGGCTGCTGTGGCTGGGACTCGTAGTCCCTCGGGTTTTAGAGTGACGCGCGCGCGCGCGCACTCAGGGAATCATTTATGACACATTGAAGGGAGTCAGCTGACCAGGCTGGTCAGCTGACTCCAGTACCTCTCCCTATTGGTCCTCCACTTAGGGAGGTGCTGGGGAGGCACTTAGGGTATATATACTGCTGGTGGTTCAGTTGTTCCGTGTCTGGCGTTGCGTTCACATATGTGGGAGCACCCAGATCCGTTAGTCAGATCCGTTAGTGTGCCGGGACCAGCAGGAGCTGTAATCCTACACTAAGTTAGATTCTGTTGATAGCTTAAAGTACTAGTTTGATTGTGATTATATGTTATGACCTTTGCCTGCCTCGACTATCCGTCTGAACTCTGACCTTGTACCTCGTTATTTCTGATACCTGTTGCCGAACCCTGCCTGTACCTAGACTCCGCCTCTGCCTCCTGATTTTGTACTCCGATATTTCTGATACCTGTTGCCGAACCCTGCCTGTACCTAGACTCCGCCTCTGCCTACTGTTTCTGTACCTTATCTGTCAGTGTGTTAACGACTTGGCTTGCCCGACCTCGAGAACCGACCTCACGATTGGAGGCGGTTCTTTGTCCCGTTAGTGACACTTACGCCTGAGTGTCACTTTCGGACTTTCCTTCCCACTGTAAGTCTGACTCCTCCCGTCTCGGAGAGCTCAGACCTGTGGAAGGAATCTGTGCAGTTTTCCTTACTGCACTGAGGCTTGTCCTCCGTATTACTGTTGCACCAATCACTACACTCTACTCAGGTGACCAGAGGTTAGCTAGTATATTGGATTATCGGTGATACTGCAGATCACATATAATCTGATATACGTCTGTATTTCCCGTGATACTGCAGTTCACCGGTAATCAGACCTCTCTGTGCTTCACCGAACGTTACAGAACGCCAGACCACAAAACAGATGGAATCACGCGCTGATCCTCTGACGGTGCTTGCCACTTCGGTGGATAACATTCATCAAGCACTGGGCCAGCACAAAGCCCTAATCGATGCCTTATCAGGCTCTGTGAAAACCCTTCAGACGTCAGTGGATTCAGTACGTTCCCCTCCTAGTGATGACATACGCATGCCTGTGCCTGATAAGTTTTCCGGCCACAAGTCTGACTTCCGGAATTTCAGGAGTAGAGTGTTGTCATATTTTGAATTGAGACCCCGATCCTCGGGGACTGAGACCCAACGGGTCATCTTTATTAAAACCTTGTTGACTGGGGACTCCCAGTCCTGGGCATATAACCTGCGTCCCACCGATACCGCTCTAACCTCGGTAGACGAGTTCTTTAAGGCCATGGCCATAATCTACGACGACCCTGACCTTGCTGCGACCTCAGAGCGGAAGCTCAAACTTTTGCGGCAAGGCAGAGGTTCGGTCGAGGATTATGCGGCGGAGTTCCGCAGGTGGTCAGTCACTTCTAGGTTTGACAACTTTGCCTTAATGGATTACTTCTTGTCTGGGTTGTCGGAGGAGGTCTCTGACTTAATGTTAACCGTGCCTGAGCCCAAGACGGTTGATGAGGCCATATCTTCGGCCATTCGAGTGGATCGCAGGTTGCGCCACCAGAGGCAGGCTAGGGGCAGTCACCGGGTCAGGGTGACATCATACGCGGCACCATCCGCTACACCCCTAGTGGCACCGTCTCCGCCTATCACACCCTCCCCGGCCTTGCCACCGCCCGAACCAATGCAGATTGGTCGGTCAAGACTGACCCAGGTAGAACGAAGGCGACGAATGACAGAACAGCTGTGCCTGTACTGTGCAGCGGCAGGACATAGAGTGCGAAACTGCCCGAACAAGTCGGGAAACGAGTTTGCCTAGGAGTAGTGGGGGGTGACACCCTGGGCACGCAAATTGCACCCCTTAAAGAGAAGAAATTACTTCTCCCTTGTACGGTTACATGGGAGAATAAATCTGTAGCCACCGAAGCCTTTATTGACTCTGGCTCAGCGGCTAATTTTATGAACTTCGAATTTGCTCAGGAGTTGGGCCTCCCACTCACTCCTGTGAGACCCCCCATTCAGGTTACGGCAGTGGACGATTCCCCTCTGCAACGGAATCGTTCCCTGTCACAGACTCCGATGGTGAGACTTACCATAGGGGTTCTGCATGGGGAAGAGCTACAATTTTTTGTACTGCACATGTCAACCTCCACTATTATCTTAGGCATACCGTGGTTGCAAGTCCATTCACCACACATCGACTGGGCCACGGGTCAGTTAACCTCCTGGTCTCCCCATTGTTTTCATCAGTGTTTGGGGAAGCTAACATTGGGGCAGACCAGAATTCAGGTGGAGGGGGTTCCAGACCAGTATGCTGAATATTCGGATGTTTTCTGCCCTAAAGCTGCCGATAAATTGCCTCCACATCGCCCTTTCGACTGTCCCATTGACCTCCGTTCTGGTTGTGTACCCCCCCGGGGTCGGTTGTACAATTTGTCGGGGCCCGAAAAATTGGCGATGCAGGAGTACATTAGGGAGAATCTGGCCAAAGGCTTTATTCGGCCGTCCCGGTCGCCTGCTGGGGCAGGCTTCTTCTTTGTAAAAAAAAAAGACGGAGGTCTGCGGCCTTGCATTGACTACCGCGGTCTCAACAAGATTACAGTAAAGAATCGCTATCCGCTACCCTTGATAGACGATCTTTTTACACAAATTACTGGCGCCCAGATCTTTTCTAAATTGGATTTGCGGGGTGCGTACAACTTGGTACGCATAAGAAAGGGCGATGAATGGAAGACGGCCTTTAATACACCAGACGGGCATTACGAGTACCTGGTAATGCCCTTCGGGTTATGTAATGCCCCGGCCGTCTTCCAGGAACTCATCAACGAGGTCTTCAGAGAGGTGTTGGGAAGATTTGTTCTAGTTTATCTAGACGATATCCTGATTTTCTCCAACAGTCTCTCTGAACATAGAACCCACGTGAGGTTCGTTTTGAACAGACTAAGGCAGAATCTATTGTATGCAAAGTTAGAAAAATGTATCTTCGAGGTAACATCTGTCGCTTTCCTGGGATACATAATCTCTACTACAGGCCTGTCCATGGATCCGGCCAAGGTCTCCGCTGTGTTAGAATGGCCTCAGCCGGTAGGCTTGAAATCGCTTCAGCGGTTTCTTGGCTTTGCCAACTATTATAGGAGGTTTATAAGGGGGTACTCTTCGGTGGTTTCTCCACTTACCAGCCTCACTAAGAAGGGTGCAGATACAACTCACTGGTTTCCCGAGGCGTTACAGGCTTTTGCCACCCTGAAGGGATTATTTTGTTCTGCACCCATCCTCAGACATGTGGATACGTCCTTTCCTTTTATTGTTGAGGTGGATGCCTCAGAGGTCGGGGTGGGGGCTGTGCTGTCTCAGCGATCTGGCTTGCAGGGTAGAATGCACCCATGTGCCTACTTCTCCCGCAGATTCTCCCCTGCGGAAAAAAACTACGATATCGGCAACAGAGAACTCTTAGCCATTAAGTTAGCCTTTGAGGAATGGCGACACTGGTTAGAGGGAGCGGAGCATACGGTCACGGTTTACACTGACCATAAAAATTTAGAATACATCGAGGGAGCTAAGAGGTTGAGCCCACGCCAGGCTCGCTGGTCATTATTTTTTTCTCGATTCTCTTTCATTATTACGTATACACCGGGTAGCAAGAATACTAAGGCGGATGCCTTGTCCAGGTGCTTTGAGTCAGAGACAGCACAGTCCTCCATTCCAGAGACTATTATTCCCCAAAGGTTGGTACTGGCCGCAACAGAGACTTGGGAGGATTGGAAGGGAACTTTAATTCCCTTCCAACAAGACATTCCAGAAGGAAAGCCCGCAGGAGTGTTGTTCATTCCGCTACCGTTCCGTCTTCAGGTTCTAGAGATGTTCCATACACATAAGAATGCTGGGCATCCTGGAGCATCTAGAACACAGGATCTGGTAGCCAGATGTGCTTGGTGGCCTTCCTTGGCAGCTGATTGCAAGGAATTCGTGAGGGAATGTGCGGTTTGTGCCAAGAGTAAACCCTCCCGGCTGGCACCTGTGGGTACCTTGCAGCCTTTGCCCACCCCGAGTGAGCCATGGACCCATTTGTCCATGGATTTTGTAGGTGAACTTCCCAAGTCAGAAGGCATGTCGGTCATTTGGGTGGTAGTCGACCGCTTCAGTAAAATGGCCCATTTCGTGCCCTTGAAAGGTCTCCCCTCGGCCCAGGAATTGGCTGATTTGTTTATCACACATGTGTTCCGGCTGCACGGTATTCCGGAGAACATAGTGTCGGATCGGGGAGTCCAGTTCATTTCTAAATTTTGGAGGGCATTCTGCCAACTAATGGGTATGAAGCTGTCATTTTCATCGGGCTACCACCCACAGACCAATGGGCAAACGGAGAGAATCAATCAGTCTTTGGAGCAATTCTTGAGGTGCTATGTTGCGGAGACACAGAACGACTGGGTCAAATTTCTGCCTTTCGCGGAGTTCGCACAGAACAATTTAAAAAGCTCCTCCACCGGATTCTCTCCGTTCCAGGTGGTGTCTGGAAGATTGCCCAAGTTCTCACCATTACCTGTGGTCTCCTCTCCGTTTCCAGTTTTGGAAGCCTGGCAGAGATCTTTCAAAGAGATTTGGCGCACAGTGGGGGATAATTTACGAAAAGCTTTTGTTAATCAGAAGGGTCAAGCTGATAAAAGACGTTCAGTAGAGTGGCACTTCAAACCTGGAGACATGGTTTGGGTCTCTACACGTCATTTGGCTCTGAAGCAACCCTCTGACAAACTTGGTCCCAGGTTCGTGGGCCCCTTCCCTGTGACTAAGAAGATCAACAATGTCACATATACCATTGATCTCCCCACCAGCATGCGGGGAGTGAGGTCTTTTCATGTATCACTTCTCAAACCCGCAGTCCAGGGGGGTCCCACTCCTCCTCCTCCTGTCTTAGTCGATGCTCAACCCGAATATGAGATAGAAAAAATCATAGATTCACGTATGGTTCAGAACTCGGTGCAGTATCTCGTACATTGGAAGGGGTATGGCATTGAAGAGAGGCAATGGGTACCTGGGAACCGCATGCATGCAGATGAGTTAGTGAGAGAATTTCATGCTGTACACCCAGAGAAACCTGGAAGGAGCTGTCCGGAGTCCACTCCTCGGGGGGGGGGTACTGTGAGAAAGCGCGGAGGAGCCACCGCCATGAGCCAGCGGCGGGCGGCTCCTCCCGCATACAGTAGCCTCATGCACGGAGAGGCAGCCGCCTCCTCTCAGCGTGGGGCGGCTGTCCCCGTGCAGAGGCATGCGGAGCGCGTAGAAACCGCCGCGTCAGACGCGGCGGTTGGGCCGCATGCCTCCGCATTGGGGGCACAGAGCAGGGCTGCTGTGGCTGGGACTCGTAGTCCCTCGGGTTTTAGAGTGACGCGCGCGCGCGCGCACTCAGGGAATCATTTATGACACATTGAAGGGAGTCAGCTGACCAGGCTGGTCAGCTGACTCCAGTACCTCTCCCTATTGGTCCTCCACTTAGGGAGGTGCTGGGGAGGCACTTAGGGTATATATACTGCTGGTGGTTCAGTTGTTCCGTGTCTGGCGTTGCGTTCACATATGTGGGAGCACCCAGATCCGTTAGTCAGATCCGTTAGTGTGCCGGGACCAGCAGGAGCTGTAATCCTACACTAAGTTAGATTCTGTTGATAGCTTAAAGTACTAGTTTGATTGTGATTATATGTTATGACCTTTGCCTGCCTCGACTATCCGTCTGAACTCTGACCTTGTACCTCGTTATTTCTGATACCTGTTGCCGAACCCTGCCTGTACCTAGACTCCGCCTCTGCCTCCTGATTTTGTACTCCGATATTTCTGATACCTGTTGCCGAACCCTGCCTGTACCTAGACTCCGCCTCTGCCTACTGTTTCTGTACCTTATCTGTCAGTGTGTTAACGACTTGGCTTGCCCGACCTCGAGAACCGACCTCACGATTGGAGGCGGTTCTTTGTCCCGTTAGTGACACTTACGCCTGAGTGTCACTTTCGGACTTTCCTTCCCACTGTAAGTCTGACTCCTCCCGTCTCGGAGAGCTCAGACCTGTGGAAGGAATCTGTGCAGTTTTCCTTACTGCACTGAGGCTTGTCCTCCGTATTACTGTTGCACCAATCACTACACTCTACTCAGGTGACCAGAGGTTAGCTAGTATATTGGATTATCGGTGATACTGCAGATCACATATAATCTGATATACGTCTGTATTTCCCGTGATACTGCAGTTCACCGGTAATCAGACCTCTCTGTGCTTCACCGAACGTTACACAAACGTTTGATAATTTACCTCATGGGTGAAACCTCATTTTGAATTCACTAAGGTGTTATATATTTGTTGAACGTTTTATCGGTAAAACATTCGATAAATATATAACACCTTAGTGAATTTAAAATGAGATTTTACCCATGAGGTAAATTATCAAACGTTTGATAAAGTGTTTGATAAACGTTTGATAATGCTCCGTGAATTGAGGCCACTATCTCCAGGTTCATTCAGGGGATAAAGAGATGAAAAAATAACGATTGGCCACACCCCCTTTCTTCCCTGGTGAATTGTGATTTGGAGAAAAACTAACTACTAACTATCACTTATTTATCTTATACTTATCTCACATTTATCTCTTGCATTTCTCTCTGTCGATATTTTCCCCTATACTTCTGGAGAATTGCTATTTGGAGATATCACAGGAGGTAAATTACCTCCCAAGAGATAAATAGGTTGGTAACCTCTGGTGAATTGACGCCAATGGCGTCAATTCACCAGGGAGGATTTAGTAAGAGAAAAAAGGTAGGTAGTTTATCTCATGAGGTATTTTAACACTCTGGAGTTAATTCACCAGTGTGAGAGGACAGAGAGAAAAGTGTTCGATAGCAGGGGATAATGGAGAGATATGCATGAGGAAAGTGTGAGAAAGCAGAGAGTTAGGTAATCGGTATTAATGATTTACATGGGATACTTTTTCTCTCTGTAAGCTTGAAAGTGAAGCATTGTGGGTAGGAGGCGGAGTTTTACCACTACGTGACCAGAGTATTTCCGCCTTTTACTGCCGGATCATACCATAAATCATATCACGAGTGAGTCTGAACTTCTTCACCACCTCTGTCCCAGTAGAATTATCAAGAACTGTTCTCTCACGAAAAATACGAGGGGCGAGTAAACAGACCCTCCTCCTGCGCCTTCGTCTCCTCATAATAGAAGCAAGCTCTAAGGCCTAGTGCACACCAGAGCGGTTCGGCTGCATTTTGCGATCCGCTTGTGGCTGCGGATACGCTTGGGTAATGTATTTCAATGGGCTGGTGCACACCAGAGCGGGAGGCGTTTTGCAGAAACGCATACTCCCGGGCTGCTGCAGATTTTGGATTGCGGAGGCGTTTCTGCCTCAATGTTAAGTATAGGAAAAACGCAAACCGCTCTGAAAAACGGCACTTCAGAGCGGTTTGCCAGGCGGTTTTTGTTACAGTAGCTGTTCAGTAACAGCTTTACTGTAACAATACATGAAATCTACTACACCAAAAACGCTTCACAAAACCGCAAAATGCTAGCTGAAACGCTACAGAAAAATAAGAAAAAGCGTTTCAAAATCTGCTAGCATTTTGCTGATCTGCTAGCGGTTTTTGGTGTGCACCAGGCCTAACAGAGTAAGCTCAAAAGGCTCCATCTTCCACAGCAGCAGCTGCTGTGTGAAAACCACGATATCTCCAGGTTCATTCAGGGGATAAAGAGATGAAAAAATAACGAATGGCCACACCCCCTTTCTTCCCTGGTGAATTGTGATTTGGAGAAAAAACTAACTACTAACTATCACTTATTTATCTCATACTTATCTCACATTTATCTCTTGCATTTCTCTCTGTCGATATTTTCCCCTATACTTCTGGAGAATTGCTATTTGGAGCTATCACAGGAGGTAAATTACCTCCCAAGAGATAAATAGGTTGGTAACCTCTGGTGAATTGACGCCAATGTCACTATTAGTACACACATTACTCAGTGTGCTCAGTGTTGCCTGTGACTCATGTATAAGTCGACCCCTTTACTTTTATGAAGTGAATCAGACCTAAAAATTCTAGACGTATACTCTAGTATATATGGTAAATTAGTATTTAGCTTTTTTGTTATGAATATTTTTTACTTTTGTTGTCCAGTACACCTGCATAACAAGTCTTTGCTAGACCTAAACATTTTCACACTACCTTTTACTCTAATGTTCCTCTTGTAGTGATATGCCAGGTCTGTCGCCATGTGGATTTATTTGGCCACCTAATTCATCTAGGAATTTAATGGCATCATAATTTACTTAATTCAAATGAACATTATTACAAAGTGGTACATGATTCTACAAAGAGACTTCAAAGCAGTGGAGAGATCACATTACGGAGCATGCTGAGTTGAGTGGGGGAAAAAAGCCTTCAAAGTACCAAAGAAGATTTTCCCCATAAATAAATGACAGAGGATTCCAATAGCATTAAAACATTTTTAAAATTAAACAGAACTGGAATGGAGAACTAAACAACTTAAGGAACAGCCTTTATGTTTATATTACTCTGCATTAAAACTGGAAGACTAGATCATTCTGGGTATGCGACAGATAGGCACAAGATTTATAACATTGTTCCTCAAGAAATGATAAGGACATTTAAGTGGAGAGACCGTTAATATTTATAGAGAGATAATACTGGGGCACCTGAAAGGAGGAAGGCTTTTGTTAAGAGAAAGGGAAAGCTTTTCCTTCATGAAGCATTTTGGAGGTGACACAGTTGATAAATGCTTTAGCCAGCTTTTCTATATATTAGAAAACCACAGGCATTCTTATTTGGTATATAACCTCTCGCTATAAGCTAGTAAACTCTACACTACAAATATCCAGTCAAGGACAGTAAATGGGGATTAAAATGAACTTTTTTGTACATATACTAGAATGTATGAACATCAAAAAGTGAATGTTCACTACTCCTCAATGTACACCTTCTCGAGCAACTCATCTTAGAAGTTATTTATAAGGTGAGCAGAGTAATCCCCATAGCCAAGTGCTGACAGGGATATACAATACAGCCAAACCAAGAATTCTTGTATGTAATATAGATGCAGATTGAAGGCCACATGGTATTCATATCATACCTGTAAGTCCAATGGCTCTCTGTTCTGTATGTGGGCACCATTAGACTTTTGTAAAAGAAAGGAAAATCACAATCGAGAGCCCCCAATAGTGTATTATTGATGATAAAGGAATGCCAAGGTAGTAGCAAATAGAAATATACTCACAAGTATGGGTTGCCGGGTTCAGGCAACCACTTAAAGCACTTATGGGGATATTAGGCCTGTCCCCACTCAGGCTAAAAAGTTGCTCTCTATAGAAGTGCCTCTGCTGGTGCCTCTGTTTCCATTGCAATTAGTGGATGGGCAAACACCCGTTCACCCATCCACCAGGTGGATAACAATAATTGCAATGGAAACAGAGGCACCAGCAGAGTAAAAATTGATCATAGGTAAAAACAGATAAAAGTTGGGGGGCAAGGGTGGACTTATCTCCCCAAAACCAAACACAACCACCATACGGTTTAAACAAGATTTAATTCATACTAGTAATATAAGATATGTGATATATTGAATCTCAATTATCTAATGTCCTATGTATCACAGATTTGGAAAAATGCCTCTTTGTATGCAACTTTGATGACTTTGGGCTTGATTCACAAAGCGGTGCTAACCTACTTAGCACGCCTAAAGTAGTTTAGGCGTGATAACCTTTGCACCAGTAGGTTAGCACCATTTTCAGAAATAAAACTCGCGCCCAAAGTTTTGCGCGCAAAGTCCGCTGCGCGCAGAAAGTTGCATAGGGTTTAATGGGTGCATAAAACTTTACGCGCGCAAAACTTTATGCGCACTAAACTTTGCTCTGGGAATTTTGCGCGAGTTTGTTTTTATCACACCTAAACTAAGTTTTGGCGTGATAAAGGGCTTTTCACCAGCGTGCTAACAGTTTGCACCGCTTTGTAAATCAAGCCCTTTATATGGATGTAAGATCGCATGTTGCAAAATTCAATAAAACAGTAAGAAAAACAAAAGTTTGCTTTCTTAAAACAGAAAGAATTAGCGATAATTCAGGTTGGAGTGAGTTTGAGATGTCTCCCAGTGCATCACTGCTGAATATATGCAAATTAACCATTGTTACCCTTAGAAGCTAAACACACCTCCAGAACCGCTGGAATGCAATGATGTGTCATCTTGTTAATTTGTACAGAGCCATAATAATCCAACATGCATACAGACTGTTTCAGATTGTTTGATCCTCATCAGTGCATGGCATGGATTAATTTGGCTCTATGGAATAGGACTTGTAACACCGAGAGGTACAGACTAACCAGCAAGCTCATGGTGAACCAGAACTCACTGGAGTGTGTAAGGGGTAAGGAGGATTTAATAAAACAGTAATATACTGTATATATATATATATATATATATATATATATATATATATATATATATATATATATAAATGTGTATATATATATATATATATATATATATATATATATATATATATATATATATATATATTCTAGTTCCACACTACTCCACTACTCCCCTTCCACTCCCTTAAATTGGAAGCCAGTTTGGCAGAGCAATCTTCGCTTTGTTCTCTCCTCTGCCACCAGATGGACTCTGCATTTCGTTTTACTATTTTGTGTGCCATCTTTTAACGCTATATTGTACCTGTGTTATATTGTTCAATGTTGTATTGTCTGACCTATCTATTATACAGTGCTGCCTAATATGTTAACACTTCATAAATAAAGTTTAATAATAATACTACTCACATTTTATCTGACAGTGCCACTTAGTATATTATGTACTGCTTTAGTGTTGGACTTCTTGAATTCACTGCATGTGTATTAAGTTATTTTGTTTGGTGTCATTATTTGATAAGTGTGAGAGGGGCAATTGATCTGAGCTGTAGACACGTGTTTAAAGATGTGCTATGTAGGGGCCACTCACAGTACAGGAGTCTTCAATTTTGAGGGTAAGCAAAACCTACTGGGAGGACCTCATCACACTAGAGCTAGGTTCTGTCTGTCCAGACACTGCACCCTCTGTTCCTGGGCCACCTTTACCTACAACGGGGAAAGATGTATAGGTGGATGAGTAGCAGGATAGCTCTGCTTCCTTCAGCAATCACCTGCAATGCATCCCAGGTACCTCTTCACCACATCATACAATGCAGCTCCCCTTGCAACATTACCCTATGCTATAGTCATGCCTGACATTCACAAGAATTGGTGGGTGGTTTGTGGCTGGCTGGCTGCAGCAGTCACACTATCTCCTCCAATAGCTCAATCAGGGAGAGAGTGAATGGAATACGTGTTAAACTACCCCAAGAGACTGGACCACTTTTATGACATGACAGCCTGCCAGATGGCATTGAGATGCTGTCTGGAATTCTGTGGGATACCTGCTGTAGCCATGGGAGGATTTAGTAAAAATAATAGCTAATGTAAGGGGACAGAGGTCCTTCATAATGTTAGGTGTGTGTGTGTGTGTGTGTGGTAACATTTAAAGACCGATGAAATGCCTGTACCTAAAATAGCCCCCCTCCCCCCAGCACTGTTTTAGTAAGTAACCTTCCCTATCACCCTCATACCACTCCTTCCCTTACAACTTCCTAGTATATGGTAAAAAAAATAGAAGAACATCCCTTTTCCATGATTGCACATTTGAATAGCGCTGATTTAAAGTTACGTTTAATAAAACTACTACAAACTTCCTCCAAAAAGAAGAAAAAACACTGGTAGAAGAGTAGTGTACAGTGTTAGCAACTGGTAGAAGCAATTCAAGTTAAAATCCTACCACTTATTGAATAATTAATTAAGACATTAATAGCAAGCTTCCAAAACAGCTCAACTCTCAGACATTGTGAAATCAAGGTTGGTCAAAGATTAAAAAAAGGAAAGAGTAATAGGTATAACTGTGCACTAAAATGTATCTCATGCAAACATTTTGTATACATAACACAGGAAACAAAAGTGCTTTTCTGAGGGCCTGGTTTACTAAGGTATCTCCATTAATTGTTAAAGAGACACTGAAGCGAAAAAAAATGATGATATTATGATTTGTATGTGTAGCACAGCTAAGAAATAAAACATTAAGATCAGATACATCAGTGTAATTGTTTCCAGTACAGGAAGAGTTGAGAAACTCCAGTTGTTATCTCTATGCAAACAAGCCATTAAGCTCTCCGACTAAAGGCCCATACACACGTCAGATTTTTGCGAACGACCCGTCGTTTGAACCTTCCGTCGTTCAGTCGTTCGCACGTCAAATCCGACGTGTGTACAGACTATCGTTCGCGTGATAAGACTGGTTTCCAGCGATCGGAAACCAGTCTTATCACGCGAACGATAGTCCATACACACATCTGATTCCGCGTGCGAACGACTGAACAACGGGACGTTCAAACGACTCGTCGTTCAGAAAAATCCGACGTGTGTATGGGCCTTAAGTTTAGTCGTGGAGAGGGCTGTTATCTGACTTTTATTATCTCAACTGTTCCTGGACTATTTACTTTTCCTCTGCTAGAGGAGAGGTCATTACTTCACAGACTGCTCTGAAAGACTCATTTTGAATGCTGAGTGTTGTGTAATGTGCACATATTATAGAATGATGCAATGTTAGAAAAAACACTATATACCTGAAAATAAAAGTATGAGAATATTTTCTTTGCTGCTAATCTTCTAGTAATTATTCATAGTACACAACCAATTCACTATATCATATTTTTTTTTCGCTTCAGTGTCTCTTTAAGGAGCCATGGATCCAACAGTACCTTTTAATGAGAAATTCCTTTTTTTTAAATCTTTTTACAATCAATTCTGTTTGCAAGTCTCTGGGTGTTGAAACACTAATTGACCCTGGTTTTAGCTCTAGTATAAAACTTCTTTGCAGTGAGCTGCAGAGGCAAAGATACCCCTTTTATGTTTGAAGCCAGAATTGCTCACTGAGCAATTCTGGCCTTCATTGTGAAAAAACAATGTAGCAAAAAAACTTGCACTAAAACTTCCTTCCTTCCCAAAAAATATTTGAATATAATATTTTGATGCAAAATAGATCCTAATTGATTACCAATTAGTTTAAGCCTAGACTTCCCTAAATCCAAATTGTAATAAACAATGCTCAATTCTCATCAAACACTAACCTTCCTTAACCTTAATTCTAAACTAAGACCCAAATAGAGCAATCTGATTGTTTCAGTGCAGATCAGCACCCTGATGAGGAGTGGCAAAAACTGCTGCTTCAGGCTTTAACAGCTGCTCCCATTCACCCTGAAGCTGCAAGGAAACATCACGTAAGCCTGGCTCCCTGCACACTGCAAATCCGTTTTACGATTCCGATTCCGTTTCCGATTTTCAATTCTGATTTTCCCTGAATACATTCAACAGAAAAACAGATAAAAAAATGCAGCATGCAGTAAAGGTTAAAAATCGGAATTGGATGTAAAAAACAATTAAAAAGCAGAATCGGAATCGCATGCAGTGTGCAGGGAGCCTTAGGTACATTTAGAAACTCATAGCTCACAGCTGAATAAATGGAAATGTAGTTATAACAACACTCAATTATAATATATTGTACAGTATTTCAAATTTCAAATGGAGTTATAGTTATTAACACTGATCAGTGCTGCAGAAGAATTCACAGGAAACAAAATCTTATTTTTAACACGAGACCTGGATGTTCTAATGTTTATGGGTAATACAATTGGTAAAACGTGTTAAGTTGAATTTACAAGAGAGGCTGAAGTAACACTAGACCACTGGTGCAAATTAGGGGCTCAGACAGCTAAGAGCTCCCCGGGGCCTCTTTCAGGATTTCAGCATAAACACACTTTGTAAGTGAAAGCATTGTGGTAAAGCATGTACAAATACAGTCATATTATGTTTATTCTTGCAAGTGTGAAAGTCATTTCAAGTGTCAGGCTCCTATGTGTTCTGTATTTCCCAGCAGCAGTCTATTTTTTTTTCTGCATTACATTTGAAACATCAAGCTTGGAATCTAGACTCTTAATGCATCCATCTGCCCATGTATGGTTATCTTATAGTTCAAGGCAAGTGACGTGAACTGCAGGATGGCATGAAACGACACTTTCAGTCAGTCAGGGTATACAATACTGTGTAAAAGTTTTATGCAATTGTGAAAAATGCTGTCAAAGGAAGATGCTTCCACAAATAAAGCAAATAACAGATTGTATTTACTATTTGATCTACAAAGTGCACTCACAGAAATCTGAATCAAATTAATATTTGGATTACTTACTCTTTGCCTTTTAAACATGTCAATTCACCCAGGTACACTTAAGCCCCTTTGGGGTAGCAAATGCTGGCTGAACTAAATTGCAACCGAACGCTGATCATGACAGTAGATGGTAGGATGAACTGCCTGACAAGCATGCAGGTAAGCCACTTAACTAAATGAGGCCTCAAGATGTACACACACCTCCAATTTCTGTAGCTCGCCAAAAATCAGCACTCAATTCCTTGGGCAACAGTTCACGGCCAGATGCTGTACAGTTGTGCTGCTATGGAAGTGGGAGAGGGTGGTGAATAGGACAACAAATCTCTCAGCCAAGTCCAGGTAGGCCACACACTTATGTATTGTGGGAGACAAGGGGGCACTGTAGACATGCTGGATTGTCGGCAGAGGTGTCCCCCTTGGCTGAGAACCATCTAGCATGTGTACAAGGTTTTACACACATTTGAGGGCCCGTTTCCACTTGTGCGGTGCGGAATCGTTGCGGATTCCCTGCGAACTGACGAATTCGCATGCGGGTGCGAAATCGCATGCGAATTTTACCGTGATTTTGCATACGTTAGTGTGCATGTGAATTTAACCATGTCCAGTGCCAGTGTGCTTTTACATTGCTTTCATGCGAAATCATATGCAAATTTGCGGTAAAATTTGCATACCAAAACCGCATGCGATTTTCCTATTACATTGTATGCGATTCGCATAGCGGTGTGCGGTATGCGAATTCTGCGGGGTCTACCGTGCAGATTTTTTTCTGCACAGAAAATCGCTCAGAAATTCTGACAAGTGGAAACAGCCCCATCCACTTGTATTGTCTATGTGAATCTGCATGCAGATTCGCTCTAGTGGAAACGGGCCCTAAGGAATTTGCATGATTATACAATTTTATGAAACAAGTACTCATGATGAATAGAGATGGCCCAAACGGTTCGCCGGCGTCGTTCACTTCAGTGCACTCACCCACCTACGTGAGCGCATGCAGTGTCACTGTGCCTGTCCGGTACCTGTCTGTGTGTGACAGGTGCACATTGTAATACCCACTGCATATACCTACCTGTTGTTCACTGTGTATCCACCCACCTACGTGAGTGCATGCAGTGTCACTGTGCCTGTCCAGTACCTGTCTGTGTGCGACAGGTGCACACTGTAATACTCACTGCATATACCTACTTGTTGTTCACTGTGCACCCACCCACCTACGTGAGCGCACGCAGTGTCACTCTGCCTGTCTGGTACCTGTCTGTGTGTGACAGGTGCACATTTGTAATACCAGTCATTGCATAATTGTTTACAGTACCTGTGTGACCGCACGCTGTGTAATATACCACTCCGAGCATACCTGTTAACTGCACCTGTGGGACAGCTGCACATTGTATTGTAATACCAGTCACTGCATACCTTTCACTGCATCTGTGACTGCACATTGTATTATACCTGGCAGTCAGTGCATACCTTTCACTTGAATGGATGGCAGACTTGCCCTCCATAACAGATTCTCGTTAAAGGTAGTAAAGTCAATCAGTGTCATATACAGCAGGGCCTCGAAAGTCCTCCTGTATTGTTATTTTTTGGCTCTACCTTCGTGACTTGCATGCCATCAGGGCCGGATTTCTGGGAAGGCCACGGCCTAGGGCGATAAAATCAGATATGATAAGAAGAGCAGCATGACTTGGAGAGAGAAGAGGTCATATGTCAAAGTTAATCACCTCTTGTTGTCCCGCAGAGCAGCCAGCCAGCGCCCTGCTCTACACTGTAATAGTTGAATTCCAGAGTTCCCCAATTCCAGCAAGTCTCTCTCTCACAATTCCTGGTGTGTTATAACAATCAACATCTGCTGTCACCTCACCTGATGATCCATTCCTCTGTATGATGGATATACAAGTTGATGTGAGAAATACCAGGGATTTACATTACAAAGCAGATAGAACTAAATTACGCTCGGTTTTAATGCAGGCATTCACAGACATCAGTGAGCTCTGCTAGTTTCTTCACTTTCGCCTTTACAGCTGTGACACTGACCCCAGCAGCTGTATATTACACTTTCTTATCTCTAGTCTACCTACATTTATGGCTTTAGGTTATTTTTCTTCCTAGCCAGCAGTGGTCTTAGTTAAAGGGGAACTGAAGAGAGAGGTATATGGAGGCTGTCCTGTTTATTTCCTTTTAATCAATACCAGTTGCCTGGCAGCTCTGCTGATCCTCTGCCTCTAATACTATTAGCCATAGCCCCTGAACAAGCATACAGCAGATCAGGTGTTTCAGTGGTTCAGACTTATAAGTCTGATCTGACAAGACTAGCTGCATGCTTGTTTCTGGTTTTATTCAGATACTACTGCAGAGAAATAGACCAGCAGAGCTGCCAGGCAACTGGTATTGATTAAAAGGAAATAAACATGACAGCCTCCATATACCTCTCTCTTCAGTTCCCCTTTAACTCTTTCCTGACTCATTTTCTGTCCTTCAGTTCCTACCATCTATGAGAAATGCAGGAATAAAAATGCTGTTTGCTTTCATTTCATTGCTTAACTGTCACCGTCACCTGAACTATTACTACGTATATGCTAGTGTGTATGGTTTGGCATCCTCCTCCTTTCCTGTAGCAGTAGAGCATTATACCATCTTAGCCATCAGTGAAAGCAGAGAGTTTTGAATCAGGATGATACCATTAAAAAGAAAGGCGGTTGGTGACAGCAGGCCTAGGGCACTGGAAAGTACAAATCCGCCCCTGCATGCCATGCCTGCTGCCTTTCTTGGATGTGTGGTGGTAGCAGTTTCTCAGGCTCCAACTCAGGATCGGAATCGAACCCTGACTCCCCGACCGTACGCTTTCTTTAACAATGGTAGAGAAAGAACCATCGACAGTATGAGCAGCGATGGACTACTGGGTGTGCAGACTTGATCTGTGGCCAGAGCTGTCCCAATTTGCCATCCAACTTCTCTCTTGCCTTGCCTCAAGCGTCCTGTCAGAAAGGACCTTCAGCGCAGCTGGAGGCATTGTCACTGAGAAGAGAAGTCGCCTAAGTCACAAAAGTGTTCAGTACCTGAACTTTATCAAAATGAATGAGGCATGAATCCCAGAGGGCTACTGAACACCACAAGACTAAGTCCATCCCAACACACAGCATCTCTGCCTGCACGCCGTGTGACTGCCTGCCCCAAGACTAAGTCACTCCCCACACAGTACCTCTGCCCGCAGGCCGCTTGACTGCCTTCTCCGCCACCACCAACAGGGTCCAGGACTCCAGGTGGATTCCTGAATTTTTAAGGCCGCAGCTAGCAGCGGCCAATATAATAATTTTTCTGGTGCGTGTACATCAGGAGACATTGGCAGCACTTCCAAACAGGCTGCACCCGAATTGACTACCTGCAATAGATGTGTAGACCTCCACTATGTGGACTAAAATACACAACTTGCATTCAAAACAGGTACAGCAAAGGAGGACGTTATGTATGTGTATTATGTTTGTGCACACTGTACAAAACTCATGTAAGTATGCTTATAGCTAGCTGCATCCATGTGCTTCAATTTGCATTCAAATTATAGATTAGGACTAGTACATGATTTGCATCTGATTTGCATTCAAGGCATGTATTTAGCCCCTGTGGGGCTCTGCATGCCTCTGTTGGTCTACAATTCAGTTGCAGCCTATGAGCGCTGTCATTTGTTTGATGTCTGGTGTGTGTACATGCCTGCCTAAATTTGCAGCCACAACAACAAAACAAAAGGCATGTACATGTGCCAATTCCCCTTCGTGATCATTACCTTGCCGCGGTGAAGTGGCTTGCGTATCACAATGAAGCAATGACTGACGGCTGGGGGGGGGGGGGGGGGGCTCACCAAAGATAATAAGGTTGTTGCTTCATTGTGGACATACCAAATTTGATCAGCTGGACAGTCACTATGGCGTACCTGTGGCTGCCTAAGCCTGATGCAAAATAGCTTTCTATTCCAAAATGTTTATTCAAATTATTAATTCAACATATCAAAACATTTTGCAGGGACACTGTGCATCATAGAGGAGAGCACCAACACAACATAGTCATTCTGGGAATAAAGTGCCTCGTGCAACAGGTAAGGCATGAACCTGAGTGCAGGACTCAACCTTATGCTTTGGTAATAGGCCTCCTGAGCCAAGTAGTTAACAGGAAGGACAAGAAGAAAGAAACAGAGAATATTAAAGAGCCACAGAAAGAAGAAAAGAAAAGAGGAAGAAGAGAGAAAGAATTGCACACATACAGTATATGTCCCTGTCTAGTGCCCCTCTACACCCCCAACCCCTCCTTCACCCTTTGCACCTAACCCATCCACCCTCATCAAGGATCTCATTTTGCCTGGAATTTTTCCAGCCTATTGTCCAAGATAATAGCCATTTGCTCCTGAACCATAAACGCTGTGACTGTATGCCTAACTTTGTCAAATAATACAAATAGTGATTTTCAAGATCACGCTATGGTCTGCTTAGCTGCAATAAAGCGGACATTAGCCAGTAATCTTAGGTTCTTGTTTAAAGAGTGAATTTTGAAATGCAGTACGGAAGACCTTGAATCCCTAGAAAGCACCTTGCCAAACAATATTTAAAGCAGGCAGTATACCTTAGTCTAAAATCGCTGTAATATGGTACAGGACTAAAGAGTATGCAGTATATCTCCCCTAGCCCAACATACTTTGAAGAAAAGGCTGGAACCAGACCCAGGGATAAGCGACAATCTGGATGGGATCCAATACCAACGGAGCAAAACCTTAAAAGCAGACTCGACCACTGCCAAATTAAGAGACAATTTAGGCATGGTTTTCCAGACCTCGCCCCACTTCTCCGTTGATCTAGATCCATTTAGGCCAGCCTCCCATCTGGCCACATAATGGTCCAGTGCAGGCTTTAGTTTCCAGCACAACTAAGTAATACATAAAGCTCTGAAAGAAGACCACCAACAAAAAGGTTGTCGGTATTGTTCAAACCTGGTCAAGGCTATTGGAAACTCTACCCGTATCGGGAGTAAGGTGCGTAACCAATGTCTTAATTGTAGGTAATGGGATATCTTGTTTTCTGGGATTTGATGCAGCACAGTTTTTATGCCAGCAGCTCCTGCACACGGAATTCGATTCTACATTTCCCTTAGGCACAGAACCTTGGTCAGGAGCCGTATTTATTGGCTCCTGACTGCCTGATCACTGTGAGCTAGAGATGGCCCGAACCTCCGCAAACATTTGCGAACTTACAAACTTTCACGAACCGCAACAGACTTCAATGGGGAGGCAAACTTTGAAAACTATAAACATTTATGCTGGCCACAAAAGTGATGGAAAAGATGTTTCAAGGGGTCTAACATCTGAGTTTTTGCATGGGGGAGTGGTTTGCGATTGCGAACCCTGGAAGTTCGCCGGTTCCCGTTTGCCGGCGAACAGTTTGGGCCATCTCTACTGTGAGCCATTCAAAGTGATCAGGAAGTAAATTAAAAAAATGCTCTGGTCCTTTAATGCAGGGCTTTTCAACCCTCTTTTCAAATACAACCAACAGTGCATGTTTTGCAGAAAACTACAGACATTCACAGTTGAGGTAATTAGTGTCTCAGAAGAGCTCATTAACTACCTCTGTGGATTTCCACAAAACATGCACTGTTGGAGGTACTTGAGGACAGGGTTGGGAAGTCCTGCTTTAATGGGCCAGAGCCTGCGCTCCAAAATGAGTTTATTATTTTTTTTTATAAACCAATGTTTTTATAAACTAATTTACTGTTGCTCCGTACTCTATAAGTGCTAAAATTTTCTAGAAGACAATAATATTCTATTAAGAAATGAATTATCAAACAAATAAAAAATACATTTACAGACTTTCAGTGTAAATGTCAAGTTATATACCTGTAAAAATATGGTTTTACATACTTATTTCTGATTTTTAAGTCAAAATTCATAAACAACCTGTGGCTAGACAGTCTTGGATGGACATGGGTTGAGAGAGCGCACAATGAAGCAGACTGAACTATAAAGGCAGCTGAAAAAATAACCTGAAGAAATACATTCATCTCGTAAAGAATAGATCAACATGAAATTCTTAGTTTGGCCTTCATATTATAAGAAATTAGCATCAGCATGTTTTTCTTATTGTATAGATAAAGTTAGCTCAAATTTGTGATAGTAAAAAAAAAAAATAACTATCAATTACAGTGTGTCCATCCACCAAATAAAATATTATGTTGTATACACACCACATGCATTCACTTATACTACATTATATCCTTATCCTAAAATATAGTTTTACTAGATGTCTACTTTTTTACCGTAAGGTCTGTCTCACACGAAAAAGCACCAGTGATTTTATAGAGATTTTGGTGTGAAATAGTCCATAGGATTTCATTGTCCAAACATTTTTAAAGAGGAGCTGTTAGGTATAAGGTCTCAGAGAAAATAAACACATATATCAGTAGCTAAATATAGGCTGTACTTACATTACATATGCATTTCACTGTCCACGTTTGAATTTCACAGAATTTTTAAATAGTATACGCAGAGAATGATGCTCCTGACAGCTCATGGCAGGTTCCATGTTTGTCTGTCGTGTATGAAGCCAAATGTGTCGTCATGTCCTCCCTGCTTCCTGATCACAGAAAAGCTGGTACTGAATAACACTAGTGTGCAGTGAATATTAATTAGCCATGTGGCTAGGAACAATAGCGGACTCCTGCAGTGTACTCTGCCGGGAGATTTATCAGTGCTGTGCGCTGGACTGAGTTACATGCTATTGTTACTTGACCCTGTAACTTCTCATTAGCAGCCGAGGGGAGAGCCCCAGAATGCTTTGCAGTATGGTATGCGGCTTGTGTCTTCTTAAGAGCTTGGGAATAACAGCTTTGCTGATAAGCACACATCAAATGTAAGAGAGATTTTTATCTTCAGTAATGCCTTTTTGGCTTCCTTCTAAACTGTTTAACACAGGAGAATAGAGGTTTAAATTAGCTTTTGTAGCCTGACAGTTACTCTTTAAAAACACTAAACAGCGCTGGCGATCAGAAAAGCTCTCGAAAAGCTCTTCAAAAACACTCTCGGGGTGAAACAGCCCTATTGGCTTTATAAGATTATTGTTAGTAATAATAAATGGTTGTCGTGCTATTTGCGTATGTTGTAAGAAACAAGAGGCAAGGCCTACTAGATAAAATGGGGAAGAAAAGTTTTCTAGCAACTAGCAAGACCTTGCTCAGCCTACCACTTTTTAATTGTTTTTAAGTGTCATCAAGATTAAATATTTTGTTTTTCAATTAAACTCATGCATGGTATGGTGTCTCAGGGCTCTTGTGATGGCTGAAATCAATCTCAGACACCTCTGATAACTAGTTTGACAGGTGAACTCGATTAAAAGAAGAACTTCTAAAAAAGCATGTTCCACATTATCAAGAAGACCACCATTTTCAAGCAATATGAGAAAGAAAAATCTCTGCTGCCAAAAAAATGTGAAATAGTTGAATACCTTGGACAAGGTATGAAAATCTTTATATTTCATGAAAACTTAAGCAGGTTCATCGAACTGTTAAAAGATTTGTGTATGACTCCGACAACACAGGTTTGTGCAGATAAAAGCAAAATGAGGAAGAGTTCTGCCAAACAAACAAATACATCAGATCAAGAGAGCAGCTGCTAAAATGCCATAACAAAGCAGCAAACCAGTATTTGAAGCTGCTGGCGCCTCAGGAGTCCTGTGAACATCAAGGTGCAAGATCCTCCACAGGATTGCAGTTATGCTTAAACTCTCTATTCAGCCTCCTCTAACCAATGCTCACAAGCAGAAATGACTGCAGTGGGCCCAGAACTACAAGAAGAATAAAAGTCTTGTTTACGGATGAGTGCCGTGCAACCCTGAATGGTTAAGACGGATGGAGTGGTGGATGGCCACTATGTCAGAACAAGACTGGGACATCAGCAAGAAGGTGGCAGAGTCATTGTTTGGGTCAGAATAATGGGGAGAGAGCAGGTTGGCCCCTTTAGGGTCCCGGAAGGTGTGAAAATAACTTTTGAAAAGTGTGTGGAGTTTGACTGTTGACTTTTTTCCATGGTATTTAAAGAAGAACTGTGCTTTCCGTAACAAAATCATCTTCATGCAAGACAATGCACCACCTCATGCTGCAAAGAATACCTCTGCATCATAGGCTGCTATCAGCATAAAAGAAGAGAAACTCATAGTGTGGCCCTCATCCTCCCCTGACCTCCATCATAGTGAGAACCTTTGGAGCATCCTGAAGCAAAATATATACGAGGGTGGGAGGCAGTTAACATCCAAACAGCAGCTCTGAGAGGCTATTCTGACATCCTGGCAAGAAAATCAAGCAGAAACTCTCAAAAAACTCACAAGTTCAATGGATGCAAGAAATAAGAGGTTTTCTAATTTGCTATCAAATTAGAAAAATATTGAGCACTTCGGAAGTTTGGGTGCTTCTATAATTGCCCATATTAAAATTGTCTTATAAAGGAAATTTGAGCACCATACAAACTGCGGCTACAAATAGACACAAGCGCAAGAGCCCCGATGCCCGTTGTTGTAGCAGGCACCCAAATTTCCTGCATTGGCCGTTATAAGTGTGGGCACTTATGGTAGTGCCCAAACATTTACAGGCTCCAATTTCCTGCCTCCCCATGGAATGTTTTGCCTATTATGATGAGATGTTACATACATTACAAATATGCATAAATGGAAGAGTTTTCTATTTATTTTTTATTTTTTATCCCAAACTATTTATCCATGTTTGCCTCCAGTCTTGCTACCCTATGACTGATGCGTGTTAAGTATTTCTTTACAAAAAAAAAAGACTGGTAATCAGAGGAAACCATAAACAAAAATGCAAAGTACATTAACAGTGCAAAATGTCCATCTTTCTAGGTTCCCCCATCAGTCCATTTGGTAAACTTGATCATTTCTGTTTGTGAACACACTGCTGACTTGACAACAATTAAAAAGTAAAAAAGGAACTTTTTTTTTTTGGTGAACTTTTGTTTTAACTTAAAATAAAACGTGAATACAAACAAAATAAAGGACAAATACCACTATATGGCATTTAATCAGTCCATCTCCAAACTGCATGAACATGTATACAATTAGTATAAAATCTAATTCTAACTCAAAATTATTACCCTCTCATTGACCATCCTTACTTTGAGCACTGGTCTAATATTCAAACAGGCTCCTTCCTAGGAGTTGAGAAGTATACTGATGAGGAACAAATTCCCTGAAATGTCTATAAGCAAGTTGGATTTATAATTCAGTGTAATTATGGACTATGTACCAATGGCTTTGGATGTACTTTCTGGTTCTGAGAGGCAAACAATTGTCTCATTTCACTAAGATCATACTGGTGTTAATAAGGAAAGTGAAAACTTATCACTACACATTTTGGTATTTTAAGTTTTAATTCACAAAAAAAAAGCTTGCCATATTAAGGTGTAGAGATATGTTTTCATAGTGAGAGTGCGGTCTTATCACATCAGTCCTTAAATTAAACCAGAGAACATTAAATACAAC